>NC_060180.1:58562458-58772458 GCF_021184085.1 Oncorhynchus gorbuscha | reverse complement strand
CATGAACCAACTAGCTTCACTACTGAGTAGTATACACTCATAGATGGAATGGCTGTATACAGGCTTTGGTAATACATAGTAATACATGTTTTACTACAAAATGTAAATAAAAACATTTGTGTAGAAATTAATGATGGAGTAGATTACTGTGAACATTTGGTCCACTCCATTGACTATAACATTGAGATACCCTGCTGGACCAGTTCCTCCAGTAGTCCGCTCCACTCCTCTCTGAAGAGGTTGGCCCCAGTGAGGCTGCCGTCCCCTCCGATCACACACAGGTTGGTGATGTCACGCTGCACCAGGTGGTGGGCAGCCTTCAGACGCCCCTCGTGGCTGCGGAACTCCTTGCAGCGGGCACTGCCAATGACTGTGCCACCCTGACAGGAAAACACAACAGTCAAGAATTCAGATGAATGGATGAATGACAGTTGGAAAGATGGTTTGATGGATGGATGACAACTGAATTGATGGATGGATGACAACTGAATTGATGGATGGATAGGTTGAGGTTGGTGGATAGATGAATGAAGATTGGATGGATGGGTGAAGGATAGACGGATGAATGTGGATGGATGAAACCAATGGATGATATTATCTGACACAATTGAGCACTGCTGCATTGATAGGTGTCATTAATTCAACATCTCACATATGGTTTTAGTGTTGTGTTGTGTGGTGTGTTTTGTTGTCATTAACTATCAGGTTCATGCAGAATCCACCTTCCACTCTGTTTAGCATCGGCCAGAAATGCAGCTGCGCTCATCTGTCTCATGCAATTTGTAAATTCTGGGACCACTGATATATTCAAACCATTAACCATCATATATATACTGTATAGTAAGTATACTGTAGCCTCTGGCCAAAAAATTAATTAACCCCTACGTATACTATATATATAGCCTGTGACTGTGATGATAATGTTAAACAAATCCATAGTATTTTGCCTAAAGGCATTCATTGCACTACTTACCACTTGCAGCATGCTGGAGACACTTTCCCATGATGCCTCTTCAATGTTATCCCCACCATCTACCATACCCTGGTAACCCTGCATAGAGAAAATACATATTAACATCATCTCACAGCACAGGCCTATATTTCCTAATAGTAATATGAACATATTAACATTATCTCACAGCACAGGCCTATATTTCCTAATAGTAATATGAACATATGAACATTATCTCACAGCACAGGCCTATATTTTCTAATAGTAATATGAACATATTCATGAATTACAATGTTGTTACATAGTAACAGTCGTTGACTCTGCAACGCATCTTTGATAACATCAGGGATATTGACTTACATTCATTTTGAGAGGACAATGCTAAATCATACTAACTGCTACCTGTAGCAAAAGTAAACAACAGATTATCATGGATGCTGTCTCTCAGTACCAAGTCAATGTGCAGGGGTAATTGAGGTAGATATGTACATATAGGTAAGGATGAAGTCACTAGGCTACAGGATAGATGATAAACAGTAACAGCATGTGATGAGACAAATAGTTAGTGCAAAAAGGGTCAATGCAGGTAGCTAATTAGTTAACTATTTATTTAGCAGTCTTATGGCTTGGGGGTCAAAGCTATTCGGGATCCTGTTGGTTCCATACTTGCATTGGTAGTGCTTGCTGTGTGCTAGTAGAGAGAACCCTTTGACTTGGGTGGCTGGAGTCTTTGCTTAAGTGTCGTCTATTGTTAGAGACTCCAGTGTTTGATGACCGATAAAAGGTATTCCATTGAGCAGGCTCACAGCACACTCACTGTCTGTGTCTCAAATGGCACACTAGTCCCTATATAGTGCACAGCTTTTTACCAGAGCCCTATGCACACCAAAAGTAGTGCACTATACGGAATAGGTTGGAATTTGGGACATACGCTCTGCAAGAGGCTAACTGTAACATGTTGTTATCTACTCTGTAGATAACTCAATGGCGGCGGGAGGATAAGAGCTCTGGTGTCAATGTCTAAATAATTGGATTACAGGAAGCTTCAGACGTCCCTGTATTGCCATCACCATGAGTCTGAATAAACAACAGCATGCTGTGAGATACATTAGTGTAGCTTTAATAAGTGGGCATCATTTGTGCTAGTGTTAAAGGGATGGCCCATCTAATTTTCATGTTTGGGCCAAATTGATCTTACCTTGAGTTGTCTATGTATGCCGCTTCCCCCGTGTATATACAGTAGCAAAGTTATCATTACTCGTGTATTTATTCCTTGTGTTATTATTTTTCGATTATTTCTCTGCGTTGTTGGGAAGGACCCGTAAGTAAGCATTTCACTGTTAGTCCACACCTGTTGTTTGCAAAGCATGTGACAAATACAGTTTGATTTGATATTCTCACACAGTATTCCATCATGACCTCTTATGACCAGGCGTTACATCATCCTTATAAAAGCATTAAGTGAAAGTAGAGACAGAATCACACCTAAGTTAATTCTTACGCCCTGAAATTATTTTATTTGACACCATTGTTGGGAAGGGCCTGTAAGCAAGCATTTCACTCTAGTCTACACCTGTTTATGAAGCATGTGACAAATACAATTTGATTTGACCCCAGTGGACAGGAACATTAGTAGATAACCTCCAGAGTATGATTTCCTCAGCAAATTAATTAGCTGCTTATGTATGGGAAACTGCTCCCGCTACCAACACCATGACTTCACAAGTTTTCAATTCAAATACTTCTCATTTCCATGACCCTTAAATAAAATAAAAGTCATCTCGTTGAACATTTATGCCGAAGAATCGCTCCTCCTCTGTTTTATTTAAACATTACAAAAAAAAAAAAGTTTTTAAATTTAAACATTACACATTCTACATAGAGATCCTTTTAATCACCAATTTAATTTAGTGTTCTATTTCATTCTGTAACATTTTGTTTATCCAAACCACTACTGCTCAAAGAAAAAGCTTTGCCCTATGAGCACAGAGCTTGTCGGTGTTGATTTGTCTCAGTGTCAGTGGTAGAACAGTACAAGCCCGCGGGAGTGTCTATCATGATCTCACCTCATGGACGAAGTAGACTTTAGCTCCCACATAAATACCCATGCGGACCACAGCCCGTACAGCAGCATTCATACCTGCACAACAACACAGAGTCAGAGAGAATGAAAAATACATTCATTATATGACAATGCATGTTATATTTGGTAGGCTACAGGCTGAAAATACAAATCAGGGAGATGGGATGAATCATGTAAATCAAGTTAACATGGTGTGCTCCGTCCAGCAGAGAAAGATACTTGCATAGGCATTGACCTTGATTCAGTATCAAGTACATTTTCCATTGACAGTGTGGAAATTGGTCATAATGACAAAGACTTGCATCTTAGTTGCACCAAAACTATGTTAATATTGTTATACAAGTGTGGGAATAATTTTGAATGCAGTATCTTTGGTCACCTTATTACGGACAAGACAATACACTCTAATCTAGTACCTACAGTAAAAGGGTTATCTGGCTGTCCCCATAGGATAACCCTTTAAGGAACCATTTTTTGTTCCAGGTAAGAACCCTTTTTGGTTACTTTTTGCTTCCCCTTCCACAGAGGGCTCTACATGGAACCCAAAGGGGTTCTACCTGGAACCAAAAAGGGTTCTCCTATGGGGACAGCCAAAGAACCCTTTTAGAACCCTTTTATTCTAAGACTGTAGCACTTACTGCTTACAGCTACATTCTCATTAGTCTGTACACACAGCCAAGAACAGTAGGGCAGCCCTGTGGTGCCAAGACTGCTATATGCTGAAGTCCTTCCATTTCTCCCACACCACACAACAAGGCTGCTATTCATTGGCTTCCCAGAGCACTCTGAGTGTGGGCGGGAGCAGGCGCTGCCTTGGATGTCATTATTGTTAGTGTCAGCCTCCAACAGCTTCTTAGGCCCACAACAATGAACTCACGTGCGTCTGAAATGGGACCCTATTCCCAATAGTGCGCTAGTTTTTACTCCTATTCCTTATATAGTGCACTTACTTTGACCAGGGCCCACATAGGGTACACTATATAGGATATAGGGTTTCATTTCAGAATCAGCATGCCTTCACAGTAAACAGACTGTAGAGAGACCAGAGTGCATGGTTGGTCTGGCACAGATATTAAGGGTCTGTTGTCTGGGTCGATGCTAACGAGCACGGATTCTGGTACTGTGGGTTGGCTGGTGCCAGTCACTGTTGCTCGGAGACGAGTAACAATATAAGATGAAGGAGACCTGTGTGTACACAGAAAATGGTGCATATATTAGCCAATGTAGGTTAGCAATGATAAACACTGAATCCCACTGGAAGATTTCCTGAAGCATGGCCAATGGTTCTATAAGTAATTTTAGGAATCACCCTATATACAGAACCAACTGATCTTTTCTTGCAGATAAGACTGCCAGAAGTCTTAGTGGTTTTTACTTACATCATGTGAATGTTCTAGTCTTCAGGGTAGGCTACAGGATGCTTTCTAGCTTCGACCACAGCTGGATTCTGACGGGACTTTTGCACTATATTCCTGCTGTGTAGACAATGGTAGATTTCATGGTAGGTAGTCTCGTACAAAGTGCTTGGTCTAATGGTAGCCCACTGTTGACACAGCAGGAATGTAGTGTGATTGTAACAAAAGTTTGATTCGGGTGTTTATTTGATAGCGAGGGACAAATGTATCTTTACGACGGCCAAGTAGTGTTCGTAGAGATTATGGATTAGGTATATTTAGTTATGTTTGATTTCTCTACAGCAGGCAGTGGTGTGTATTCATTAATAACAAGGGAAACCAGGCTTTCCCCAAAAACGTACCAAGAAAAAAATAAAAACACATAAAATAATGTATCTTTCATCTCTCTGTGTTTCATAATTTTCTCACAGGAGAAAGCATCCGAGTGATCAAAACAGTGCTCCTGTCTCTCTATGTGACAACCATCTACAGTTGAAGTCGGAAGTTTACATACACTTAGGTTGGAGTCAAGAAAACTCATTTTTCAACCACTCAACAAATTTTTTGTTAACAAAATATAGTTTTGGCAAGTCAGTTAGGATCTACTTTGTGCATGACACAAGTATTTTTTCCAACAATTGTTTACAGACAGATTATGTCATTAATAATTCACTGTATCACAATTCCAGTGGGTCAGAAGTTTACATACACTAAGATAACTGTGCCTTTAAACAGCTTGGAAAATTCCAGAAAATTATGTAATGGCTTTAGAAGCTTCTGATAGGCTAATTGACATCATTTGAGTCAATTGGAGGTGTATCTGTGGATGTATTTCAAGGCCTACCTTCAAACTCAGTGCCTCTTTGCTTGACATCATGGGAAAAAAATCAAAAGAAATCAGCGAAGACATAAAAATACAAATTTGTAGACCTCCACGTCTAGTTCATCCTTGGGAGCCATTTCCAAACGCCTAAAAATGTACCACGTTCATCTGTACAAACAATAGTACACAAGTATAAACACCATGGGACCACGCAGCTCTCATACCGCTCAGGAAGGATACGTGTTCTGTCTCCTAGAGATGAACATACTTTGGTACGAAAGTGCAAATCAATCCCAGAACAACAGCAAAGGGCCTTGTGAAGATGCTGGAGGAAATAGGTACAAAGGTATCTATAGCCACAGTAAAACGAGTCCTATATCGACATAACCTGAGAGGTTGCTCAGCAAGGAAGAGGCCACTGCTCCAAAACTGCCATGAAAAAGCCAGACTACGGTTTGCGACTGCACATGGGGACAAAGATCGTACTTTTTGGAGAAAAGTCCTCTGGTCTGATGAAACAAAAATAGAACTGTTTGGCCATAATGACCATTGTTATGTTTGGAGGAAAAAGGGGGCTTGCAAGCCGAAGTACACCATCCCAACTGTGAAGAACAGGGGTGGCAGCATCATGTTGTTGGGGTGCTTTGCTGCAGGAGGGACTGGTGCAATTCACAAAATAGATGGCATCATGAGTGAGCAAAATGATGTGGATATATTAAAGAAACATCTCAAGACATCAGTCAGGAAGTTAAAGCTTGGTCGAAAATGGGTCTTCCACACGGACAATGACCCCAAGCATACTTCCAAAGTTGTGGCAAAATGGCTTAAGGACAACAAAGTCAAGGTATTGGAGTGGTCATCACAAAGCCCTGACCTCAATCTTATAGACAATTTGTGGACAGAACTGAAAAAGCGTGTGCGAGCAAGGAGGCCTACAAACCTGACTCAGTTCCACCAGCTCTGTCAGGAGGAATGGGCCAAAATTCACCCAACTTATTGTGGGAAGCTTGTGGAAGGCTACCTGAAACGTTTGACCCAAGTTAAACTATTTAAAAGGCAATGCTACCAAATACTAATTGTATGTAAACTTTTGACCCACTGAGAATGTGAGAAAATAAATAAAAGCTGAAATAAATCATTCTCTACTATTATTCTGACATTACACATTCTTAAAATAAAGTGGTGATCCTAACTGACCTAAGACAGGGATTTTTTACTAGGATTAAATGTCAGGAATTGTGAAAAACTGAGTTTAAATGCATTTTTCTAAGGTGTATGTAAACGTCCGAATTCAACCTACTCATCTTGTTGGCTGACAAAAGTAAATGTGGACAGTTCTTCCAATATCTTCAAAGTTCACCTCGGAATTGGATAAGGACGTGCGCAGTTGTGTCCCTGATGTGTGTCTTCACTTGTAGCCTGTGAGAAAGACCCGATCACGTGATTGAGTGTGCAGCACTCGCTGGCCACAAAAGGCATGGATTCTTTTAGGGTGCATTACGGCCACACAAAGGGGATGCCGCCATGAAATTCTAGACATGATCAAGTGCTTGTCAAATTGTGAATGAGTGATTGATGTAGTGTGTACAGCCTAGGCAGAAAGAAAAACAGAGATCATGCCTTTTCAAGCAACTTTTTTCAAATCATCATTAGAGTCGCATCATGCAGTCTTAAAAATTTCAAAATCAAAACATCCATCATACCGCTCAGCAAGGATACGCGTTCTGTCTCCTAGAGATGAACGTACATTTGTAGAACAACTAAAGTTACATTAAT
Source organism: Oncorhynchus gorbuscha (assembly GCF_021184085.1). Taxonomy (NCBI): domain Eukaryota; kingdom Metazoa; phylum Chordata; class Actinopteri; order Salmoniformes; family Salmonidae; genus Oncorhynchus; species Oncorhynchus gorbuscha. Next base: position 58,765,430 of record NC_060180.1, on the reverse strand, counting down.
AACTCTAAATTAAGCATATAATAATACATATTTCTTTGTTAACCGCTCAACACTCAGCTGCATGTGCGCACTCCCTCAAATCATTTGGAGAAAATAATATTTCTGTCACACCCTGATTTGTTTCACCTGTCTTTGTGATTGTCTCCACCCCCTCCAGGTGTCGTCCATCTTCCCCCTTATCCCCTGTGTATTTATACCTGTGTTCTCTGTCTGTTGCCAGTTCGTCTTGTTTGTTCAAGCCTACCAACGTTTTGTCTCAGCTCCTGTTTTTCCCTAGTCTCTTTTTCTCCACCTCCTGGTTTTTGACCCTTGCCTGTCCTGACCAAGTACCCACCCCCCTGATCACTCTGCCTGTCCCTGAGCCTGCCTGCCGTCCTGTGCCTTTGCCTCACCTTCTGGATTGCTGAACTCTGCCTGTCTCTGACCCTGAGGCTGCCAGCCGTATTGTACCTTTGCTCCTACTCTGGATTATCGACCCCTGTCTATCTTGACCTGTCGTTTGCCTGCCCCTGTTGTTACAATAAACATTGTTACTTCACACAGTCTGCACTTGGGTCTTACCTTGATTCCTGATAGTTTCTATTTTATTCAGCTTTGTTCAGTTGTATTCTTCATACTATAAAATAATGCCATGGAATTCTAAGCAAATCTTGTCTGCTAAATTCACTTTTGTAGCCCACAGCCATTTGGCTTAGCCAGATCAGGACCTAACATAAGGACAACTCCGAGTATGCTATACTGTTCTTCTGAAATAGACAACATTTTCTTCATATCATGCTTCTTTAGACCTGTCTAAATTAAATAATGTATTTATTGTGGAGGTGTAGGCTATATTGCATATATTTATTAGACTTTAAAATGTAGATGTTCAGAAGGTCAGCATCAGTGGCTTGTGAAAGCCAGAAGATGGTAAACGTGTTTATGTTAATTAACGGCCAATTACCGTGAGACGACAGTTATTTTCGTGACCGCCACAGCCCTAGGTGCGCCAGGAGGTTGCTGGCGGGGGGGGAGTGATTTTACCCACGCACGCAACTGACAGCAGGGTTCCCCAACTGGTTGTTTATTTGGCCCACCCAAGTTTATTTTTTTGCATTTTCATTGTTGGACATAGAAGACAATAACAACACCAGGAATTCAGACCTAGTGATTTTAATTTTGGTCATCTGTTCCCATGTATTCCCACACATAGAGATATCGTATACAACTGTAAGCAAGGTTTGAAATGATGTTTTAGTCAATATTATGGTCTTCTTGTGGTCAATTTGCAGTAAAAAAAGAAGTGTTATTATGTTCCGGCCAACTGACCAGCCACTCCAAAAAATACATTTGGACGCGGCTGAATCTAGTTGATGATCCCTGCTCTACAGCAACAGGATGCAGTGTATTTCTCAACACAGACATATGCATACAACCTCTTCCTTCCAGCACTAGTGACCCTTCAAGATAGGATCAAGCAAAGTAAAGAACAGCAGGGCAATGAAACAAAGCGACACAACGGTGTGTTGGAAGGCTTTGAGCAAGGTTAAAATATTTGGGCCATGCCAGTAACAATCTTTAAAGCTGTGAAGAGATAAAGCGTCATTACATGGTTACACGTGTAGGCGTTTTAGAACTAGTACTCTGATGAGAAAGGGAGTAGCCAACTACTCTACTCCCCACTATGTCACACTTTAATGACAGATACAGTAGACTATTGTTGCAAATGTACTACAGTATCATAAATTCAGTGGAAATCCCAGCCTGCTGTAGTCTGCCAATAAGATAGTCCATGTAAAGAGAGTACAATATTATTAGTGAATGACAGCCAGGGCCAGGCATGGAACAATGAATGGCTGAGTCACACTTATTACTACCACAGTCCTTTACTGAGATGTCAGTTGTGTTTCCACATTATAGTGACACATAGATGTAGCCAAATTTCTCAACTCTGTGAGAGGTAGGCTACATTTCGGAGTTAAGAAACCCAGGGGCCAACTCCACTACTTGCAGCGCCTCGCGTAGGTCTACCCTATTCTCATCCCCATCCTCCACTTCACGTGCTTGTCTGCCCATTAGTAATGCCATGCGCGCTACAATAGTCAAGATGTGTTTTAATTGGCGGCCACCTCTCCTTGTGTCCCATGATAAGGTGCACTGTGGCTGTGTCCCAAATGGCACAATATTCCCTGTAAAGTACACCGATTTTTATCAGAGCCCTATGGGTCCTGGTCAAAAGTAGTACGCTGTATTGGTAATTTGGGACACAGCCCCCCGCCACTTCCTGCCAGGCTGGCACAAATGTTAATACTCAGATGTTTTAATGCACAGGGAACTTTATAATGATAGTCACATTGAAATAGGCTGAAATCAAATTAAATACATTACAATATTGATAGGTTAGTATGCAGTGGCAACCCATCATTCAGGACAGGTGGGGCAGAGCTGAAAAAAGTGCCTGTTTTGCATGCTATTGTGGCATTAACACGTGCTAATATCAGTTTGCAAACAATGTAAAAAATTTAAAAAATCATTGAGTTAATAAAGCTGCACACAAACATGGTCTGTTTTTTGCTTTCTTGAGTAAGGCAGCTCCAAAATCAAGGTGTTTCAGCCTAGCTCAGTGCTTTCTGTGGTGGTGGGGCAGCTAGTGGAAAATACAGAGCGTAGAGGTTGGTAATGTTCTCTTGTTGCGCCGTGATTGGCTAAGTGTTCTGTCACTCACGGGGACACTACGTCACCGCAAAATCTACGGAGAGAACTCGAAAATTCTAAGCTCTTTGGTGCTGACATACAGTTACATTAGAAGTGCCCATCAAAGGCTCAAGGTCATTGACCACAGATAAAATGACATCAAATCACATATCTAGTGTAGCTTAGGTTGGACTGATCATGTCAACATCAAACTTTCAAAATCTTAGCTAGCAAGCTAGACAAGCAGTCATCCTCATGAATCAAGTCGACAATCTACTGGCAAATCCTTTTCATATGAAGATAAATTATAGATAAAACGTATCGGTGCTCATCGGCCATTGAACATAAACATTACACAACAAGATGGAAATTCAACAATGAGAGGCTTCGAAGGAATCAGTGGCTAACTGCAAGCATTGCTAAGCAATCACTAGCCTGCTATTCAGTGGAGTGGGTGTGTTGTCCAAGTCTGGGTTTAAGGGTCTCCTTTCCAAGCTTAAAAGGATACAAATTCACATGCAACAGACTTCAGTGGGTTCAAGAGAAATGGGAACGCTGACAAAAACTAGCTCGGACTTGGAAAATACATTTTGAACGATTATCCAACTCGGATGTTGGTAACTTGGGCTTCTTTCTAGAGCTCCGACCTGAAGATCACCGACGTCATGAATCGGCCTTGTTTTTTTCTGAGTTCCCAGTTGTCTTGAAAGCAGCATAAATCCAGAAAATGCCAGACTTTGATGACTAAATTTGCCCACAAGAAGGACCGCCGTGCCACCTTCCTGTTCAAGTGAGCACAGCACAACAAGGTGAGTCCAAAAATATATTGTATGCTGCTGCATAAATTATGTAATATGCCAGGGAGATATGTATACTGTAGCTACGAAAGCAATACTAAGTGTATGTTGTGTAATTAGCTATTAGTAGCCCATGTGGCGCACCCTATACATTTGGTCCCTTTCCCCCTCATAACCTAGCCTACTGTTCTTACTTGGTGGTGCACATCTAGCCTATAGCCTGTTTGAGAGAAATGTAATCATTTAATATTTTAAGAGCTTTCATTCTCTGCTTATATGGCCCCCTTCATTTATCCCACGGTTCTGTCTTGGTGTACAGGGAAAATACTGTAAGAATGGCCCATGAACATAATTCTATTAATGCATATTTCAAAAGTGCTGAACAAATAAATATATATATATAATTTTTTTCACCTTTATTTAACCAGGTAGGCTAGTTGAGAACAAGTTCTCATTTGCAACTGCGACCTTGCCAAGATAAAGCAGTGTGAACAGACAACACAGAGTTACACATGGAGTAAACAATTAACAAGTCAATAACACAGTAGGAAAAAAAGGGGAGTCTATATACATTGTGTGCAAAAGGCATGAGGTAGGGGAATAATTACAATTTTGCAGATTAACACTGGAGTGATAAATGATCAGATGGTCATGTACAGGTAGAGATATTGGTGTGCAAAAGAGCAGAAAAGTAAATAAATAAAAACTGTATGGGGATGAGGTAGGTAAAAATGGGTGGGCTATTTACCGATAGACTATGTACAGCTGCAGCGATCGGTTAGCTTCTCAGATAGCAGATGTTTGAAGTTGGTGAGGGAGATAAGTCTCCAACTTCAGCGATATTTGCAATTCGTTCCAGTCACAGGCAGCAGAGAACTGGAACGAAAGGCGGCCAAATGAGGTGTTGCTTTAGGGGTGATCAGTGAGATACACCTGCTGGAGCTCGTGCTACGGATGGGTGTTGCCATCGTGACCATTGAACTGAGATAAGGCGGAGCTTTACCTAGCATGGACTTGTAGATGGAGCCAGTGGGTCTGGCGACGAATATGTAGCGAGGGCCAACCGACTAGAGCATAAAAGTCGCAGTGGTGGGTGGTATAAGGTGCTTTAGTGACAAAACGGATGGCACTGTGATAAACTGCATCCAGTTTGCGAGTAGAGTGTTGGAAGCAATTTTGTAGATGACATCTCCGAAGTCGAGGATCGGTAGGATAGTCAGTTTTACTAGGGTAAGTTTGGCGGCTTGAGTGAAGGAGGCTTTGTTGCGAAATAGAAAGCCAACTCTTGATTTGATTTTCGATTGGAGATGTTTGATATGAGTCTGGAAGGAGAGTTTACAGTCTAGCCAGACACCTAGGTACTTATAGATGTCCACATATTCAAGGTTGGAACCATCCAGGGTGGTGATGCTGGTCAGGCGTACGGGTGCAGGCAGCGAACGGTTGAAAAGCATGCATTTGGTTTGGAGTGTTGTATGGCATTGAAGCTCGTTTGGAGGTTAGATAGCACAGTGTCCAAGGACGGGCCGGAAGTATATAGAATGGTGTCGTCTGCGTAGAGGTGGATCAGGGAATCTCCCGCAGCAAGAGCAACATCATTGATATATACAGAAAAAAGAGTCGGCCCGAGGATTGAACCATGTGGCACCCCCATAGAGACTGCCTGAGAACCGGACAGCATGCCCTCCGATTTGACACACTGAACTCTGTCTGCAAAGTAATTGGTGAACCAGGCAAGGCAGTCATCCGAAAAACCGAGGCTACTGAGTCTGCCGATAAGAATATGGTGATTGACCGAGTCGAAAGCCTTGGCAAGGTCGATGAAGACGGCTGCACAGTACTGTCTTTTATCGATGGCGGTTATGATATCGTTTAGTACCTTGAGCGTGGCTGACGTGCACCCGTGACCGGCTCGGAAACCAGATTGCACAGCGGAGAAGGTACGGTGGGATTCGAGATGGTCAGTGACCTGTTTGTTTACTTGGCTTTCAAAGACCTTAGATAGGCAGGGCAGGATGGATATGGGTCTGTAACAGTTTGGGTCCAGGGTGCCTCCCCCTTTGAAGAGGGGGATGACTGCGGCAGCTTTCCAATCCTTGGGGATCTCAGACGATATGAAAGAGAGGTTGAACAGGCTGGTAATAGGGGTTGCGACAATGGCAGCGGATAGTTTCAGAAATAGAGGGTCCAGATTGTCAAGCCCAGCTGATTTGTACGGGTCCAGGTTTTGCAGCTCTTTCAGAACATCTGCTATCTGGATTTGGGTAAAGGAGAACCTGGAGAGGCTTGGGCGAGTAGCTGCGGGGGGGGCGGAGCTGTTGGCCGAGGTTGGAGTAGCCAGGTGGAAGGCATGACCAGCCGTTGAGAAATGCTTGTTGAAGTTTTCGATAATCATGGATTTATCGGTGGTGACCGTGTTACCTAGCCTCAGTGCAGTGGGCAGCTGGGAGGAGGTGCTCTTGTTCTCCATGGACTTCACAGTGTCCCAGAACTTTTGGAGTTGGAGCTACAGAATGCAAACTTCTGCCTGAAAAAGCTGGCCTTAGCTTTCCTGACTGACTGCGTGTATTGGTTCCTGACTTCCCTGAACAGTTGCATATCGCTGGGACTATTTGATGCTATTGCAGTCCGCCACAGGATGTTTTTGTGCTGGTCGAGGGCAGTCAGGTCTGGAGTGAACCAAGGGCTATATCTGTTCTTAGTTCTGCATTTTTTGAACGGAGCATGCTTATCTAAAATGGTGAGGAAGTTACTTTTAATGAATGACCAGGCATCCTCAACTGACGGGATAAGGTCAATGTCCTTCCAGGATACCCGGGCCAGGTCGATTAGAAAGGCCTGCTCACAGAAGTGTTTTTTACGGAGCGTTTGACAGTGATGAGGGTTGGTCGTTTGTTTACAGATTTAGGGTTGTACCTGGTGGGTTCCTTGATGATTTGTGTGAGATTGAGGGCATCTAGCTTAGATTGTAGGACTGCCGGGGTGTTAAGCATATACCAGTTTAGGTCACCTAACAGAACAAACTCTGAAGCTAGATGGGGGGCGATCAATTCACAAATGGTGTCCAGGGCACAGCTGGGTGCTGAGGGGGGTCGGTAGCAGGCGGCAACAGTGAGAGACTTATTTCTGGAGAGAGTAATTTTCAAAATTAGTAGTTCGAACTGTTTGGGTATGGACCTGGAAAGTATGACATTACTTTGCAGGCTAACTCCTCCCCCTTTGGCAGTTCTATCTTGACAGAAGATGTTATAGTTGGGTATGGAAATCTCAGAATTCTTGGTGGCCTTCCTGAGCCAGGATTCAGACACGGCAAGGACATCAGGGTTAGCAGAGTGTGCTAAAGCAGTGAGTAAAACAAACTCTGATGTTGACATGCATGAAACCAAGGCTTTTTCGATCACAGAAGTCAACAAATGAGGGTGCCTGGGGACATGCAGGGCCTGGGTTTACCTCCACATCACCCGCAGAACAGAGGAGGAGTAGGATGAGGGTGCGGCTAAAGGCTATCAAAACTGGTCGCCTAGAGCATTGGGGACAGAGAATAAAAGGAGCAGATTTCTGGGCATGGTAGAATGTATTCAGGGCATAATGCGCAGACAGGGGTATGGTGGGGTGCGGGTACAGCGGAGGTAAGCCCAGGCACTGGGTGATGATGAGAGAGGTTGTATCTCTGGACATGCTGGTTGTAATAGGTGAGGTCACCGCATGTGTGGGAGGTGGGACAAAGGAGGTATCAGGGGTATGAAGAGTGGAACTTGGGGCTCCATTGTAAACTAAAACAATGATAACTAACCTGAACAACAGTATACAAGGCATATTGACATTTGAGAGAGACATACAGCGAGGCATACAGTAATCACAGGTGTTGAATTGGGAGAGCTAGCTAAAACAGTAGCTAAAACAGTAGGTGAGACAACAACAGCAGGTAAAATGGCATTGACTAGGCAGGGAGGGTCGGATTAACTACACACAGAGCCTGAGTGCGGCTGAGGCCGACAGATAAAACATAAACAAGCAGAATGGAGTACCGTGATTAAATGGACAGTCCAGCATGCATCAGCTATGTAGCCAAGTGATCAGTGTCCAGGGGGGCAGCGGTGGATGGGGCAGGGAAGCTGGACTGGCGAGTGTTATCCAGGTTTTAAAAAACTGTCTGGCTGTGGAAAAGGTAAAAGCCACTAGCAGTGGCTAACAATGACTAAATAGCTTGTAGCTAGTTAGCTGGTTAGCTTCTGGAGGTTCTTGAGTGTGTTCTAAAAATTAAAAATAATAGCGATTCCGTATCACATTGGGTGAGGCAGGTTACCGGAATGTATAAACAAATTAAAAATCGAAAAGAGATAGAAAGTAAATATGGGTCCAGTGAGTGTTTGGGACGCGGCGATTCAGACGGTTAGCAGGCCTGTGCTAATAAGCTAACAGTTAGTAGGCCAGGGCTAAACAAGGTAGCAGTTAGCGGACCGGGGCTAAACAAGCTAGCAGTTAGCAGGCCGAATTAGCAAGCAAGGAGATAGCAAGGGCTAGAAAGTTAGCCTTTGGGGGACGTCGCGATGGGGCGAGTATGTTTATTCCTCTTCATGCGGTGACATCGATAGACCGGTCGTGGGTCCGGATATTGTAGCCCAGGAGTATGCTTCGGTGGTAGCACAGGAGCTCTGGCCGGGCTAGCTTCAAGCTAAGTGGGTGGAAACGCTAGCCAGGAGTAATCATCCGGGGTTGCGGTTAGCTAGATAGCTAGTTGTGAAGAATCCAGCTGAAAATGTTCTGTTTGCGGTGGGAATCCAATGGGAATCCGGGGATAAAAAAAAATAATAGGTCGGTTATGCTCTGGTTAGAGTCGCGTTGTTCGAACTGGCGAGAGCTTTCCGAGCTAAAGGTTAGCTGATGACCGGTTAGCTGAAGACCGCTAGCAATGGTTTGCTGACTGATAGCTGGTAGCTAGCTGGCTAGCTTCAGTTGAGGGGTTCCCGATCCAAAGTAGATATAAATACTTTAGAATAAAATAGCTACATTGGGTGAGGCGGGTTGCAGGAGAGTATTTAGAAGTTGAGGTTTAGCAAAATGTTTTAAAAGATGTACGAAGAAAAATGTTTAATTTTTTTTAAACGATATATACAAGGGACACGACACGACGTCCGACTGCTACGCCATCTTGGATCCGATATTGACTACGTCCGTCCAAGCTCGCTCATTAATGTCTTAATCAAAATGACAAATAGCCTCTTATGCGCTTGTCGTCCCCTTATGCTATAGTTTGTACATCTCAATTGTTAGTAGAAACCACATTTGTTTAAGCAAGTCAGCTATATCAGCTGTTTTTTTAAGGCAGTAGATGAGGCTGAATTAACTGTTTAGCTGCCAGACAAGGCTCCTCTGATAGCCAGGTGTAGCAGTGGTAAGGATTCACTCCATGATGCTGAAAAGAAAGCTCTGCTCTTGGGACAGCTTTATGTAGGCCCTAACAGTTTGTGGGCACCGTTTGTCACGGTTATGATGCAATTCATGTATTGTGTAGTGGCTTTGCTGGCATGGATCCCAATTTTTTTTTTTTTTTTTGAGTTTGCCCAACCAAGATTTACATGCAAAAATCGCAACTGCTACTATGCACATATGCTTAGCTCTCTGCAATTGGCATGTTGAGTTTAACATCCAGGGCGTGCGCCTGCAGACGTGATGACATATCTGCGCCATAGGTTATCAACGAATGGAATTCCGCAATGCAGGCTTCGGTGTCGGATAGTGCTATCCGGCATTCTTGGGACGTCCACACTCTTACCCTCACCCTAACCTTAATCATAAATATCCCTTACCGGATAGCACCGACCCTTCAGTATGATACACTTTTTTGCTCCGTGTTTTTGTTGATTACAATAATGCATCATCTCCCTTTTCCAATGGTGTGACAATTCTAACCAAAAATAGCCTACCAATTGCCTACATACTCCACAAATAATGTTATTGTGAATTTGTATTTAATGTTGAACAGCTTTTTTTGTCAATACTCAACTAGCCTACATTATCTTTTGAATAATTAAGTCAAACATATGAGAACAAAATACTAAGTTTCTTTAGGCTAAACACAATGACAGCACTTGTAATACTGATATTAACTCGACACTTTGTTTCCCTTTTAGTATCGTAATGATTACACAATTCCAGCGTTTATTACAGTATCACTCTAATCCACTTGTAGCCTAACAGTAACTGATACCTTGAGCATCTCCTCCGCTTGTCAGAACGCCGATGGATTTTCCAGCACCAGAAAGATTCTCAAATAATTTCTTGGTGTCCTGCCGCTTCGCCATGGCTCCCTCTTCAACCCTTCACAAGATTCTATACGAAAAGTATTATTTTTTGTTGGTATGTAGGTTTTGAAATTAAATAGGTGTCGGTATTTGAGAGACCGACTGTAAATGAATGCAGTGGTTAACGCCCCCTTCCTTTCCCTGCTTCGCTTGACTCGCTTCTGACAGTCACCGATGGCAACAGTGAGGTCAGGCTAGATGGGATACAGTTTGTGTCAAATTAACGTCTAAAGTATTTTTTTTTTTTTGGGGGGGTTAGCTAACCCTAAACCTTTTCATAATCTTAACCTAATTATCATAACCTGATAAGTTAATTATCTTAACTTGCTGCTTAAACAAAATCTGTTAAATTATGATATAAACTGTATCCCATCTAGTCAAAACCCAGCGGAGAGCCTACAAAGCAATCATCCTGTAATTAATTGACAGCGGTGTCATCCAATAGAATGCTGCATCACGTATATTCCTCCAACTATTCTGACCAATTGGGCCAGTAGAAATGACTAGCGCGACAACGCTAAGGCAGGGACAACGATGAGGTAGGGACTAGGAACAGTTAAACAGGGAGCAATGAAGTAGCTGGCATTTTACTATTTTTTATTTTATTTTTTATAAATCTGTCCATAGGCATAGTTGTGTTTTAACCTCAAAGTGAATTTACTATGTAATGAAATATAGTCTCTATTATTGTATGATTATAACTATTTTGTCCTGCATCACTCCTTCAGCCTAGACCAACTGCATCATATTACATAACAGGCCACAGCCCCATCATGAGCAAGAAACCAAGATGGCATCTCAGAGACTCAGACGATCCGCTGTCATACTAATAGCCCCCACCAAGCTTGTTACCATCCAGGCATCCTTATTTTCAGATTTCATCCAGACTGAAATGATACTACTCTGGAGAGGGGTGGCTATAGAATATTTACGTGAAGAATCAATTGCTTAGCCAGAAAAGAGAGAGTGGCACACCTACTGGTAGAAAGGACATGGATGATGAAGAACAGACACAAGGATGGCAGTAGCATGCAATATTCTTCTGCCCCACACCACATTGCCTAATTGGTTGTATTTACACAGGCAGCCCAATTTTGATACTTTTTCCACTAATTGGTATTTTGACCAATCATATCAGATCTTTTCACGTAAACTCTTTTTCAGAGCTGATCTTACTGATAAAAATACCAATTAGTGAACAAGTTCAGATTGGGCTGCCTGTGTGAACGCAGCCTTACTGACACAAAGCTATTGTCTACCTAAATGTTATATTGTTCCTGGAAAGCCTCTCCTTACAAAGCCCTAAATTATTAATGAAAGTCCAGGTGGGGGAGTAATAGAGCCTTTCGTGTGTATGTTATTCTCTGAGTCGATATGACAAGCAGTGATGCAGAACTTCTAAATATAGAGTAGCCTTGGGTCAGGCTGGTGCTGGGGGTGATGGAGAGGGAGAGGAGAGGGAAGAGCCCACACAGCTCTTGGAATGCCATGGTCTGATATTGCACATACAGCACCGAGCAGTTTTGGTCCTGCATTTCACAATGAGCAGTCTCTCGTTGACAGGCTTAACTGGCCAGGAGTTAGTGCTCACCCAAGATTAGGTTCTGGGTGCTACTCATATTTACTCATATTGAGTAAACATCTCCTTTGTTTTAATGGCCTCTCGCAGATTGGTTGTTCAGTGTTGGTTATTTAACCCTGTCAAAAAGGGCAAGCAAAGCAGGCATGAAAGTCCTCTAAACACTGGGTCTGAAATCATTTGACCAGCGTTGGTGTGATACTGCTTAATTAATGAATCAGCATATTGTCAAAAAATGTAAGAAAAAAAGGCATCACTGTTTTCCTCAATTTGACTGTTTTCCTTCATGTGCACATGAAGTCCAAATTCATTACTTTTGTCATAGAATTCCAGTTCATTGGAGGTTTGTTTGATGATGCATTTTTTAAAATTTGCATCTGTTTTTTTACTGTCAGTAAAGAGAGACATCTAGTGGCATATTGCATCTCTGCAGGCTGTTGTGGCCTTTTATGAATGTACTCTGCTTTCCAACCAGAAAGGGGAGCTCAACCCCCCAAAAATTACTCTAAAATTAGACTTCGGAAAACTATGAGTGGCTTATCTTTTGTTGCTAGGACCAAGTTTGGGTAGGTTACTTTCTAAATGTAATCTGTTACAGTTGCTAGTTGCCTGTCCAAAATTATAATCAGTTATGTCATTTTTGGATTACCCAAATGTAGTAACGTAATCTGATTACTTTATGTTACTTTTGGAGTACTTTCTCCTTGAGGCATTAGAAGACAAAAAGGATCATCAAACACATTTGGTGTGTCATCATAGTGGTCTCTGACTTCTGGTCAGACTCACTCAGGTGGAACAAATTTAAACTTGTCCCTTTTTTCAATGCTGAATTCAATGTCATTGAGAAATCAGAAAGGTGTCATAATGTTTTTTTTTTCTCGAAAACATTCTTTCTGAATTTTAAAGTAATCCAAGGAGAAATCATTTAGGTTTTTTAGTATCTGTAATCTGATTACAATGTTTTTGTTACATGTAATCTGTCACGCCCTGATCTGTTTCCCCTGTCCTTGTGCTTGTCACCACCCCCCTCCAGGTGCCGCCCATTTTCCCCATTTTCCACAAACTGTGTTCTCGGTTTGTCTGTTACCAGTTTGTTTTGTTTTGTCAAGTCTACCAGCAGTTTTCCCCTCGGTTCCTGTCTATTGATTGTGCCTGTTTTTCCAGATTTTGACCTTTTCTGTCTGCCCTGAGCCTACTTGACATCCTGAACCTTTGCCCCACTACTCTGGATACCGACTTCTGCCTGACCTGACCCTGCCTGCCGTCCTGTACATTTGTCCCACTACTCTGGATTATCGACCCCTGCCTGCCTTGACCTGTCGTTTGCCTGCCCCTGTTGCTGTAATAAACATTGTTACATTTGGGTCTTACCTGAAACGTAATAGTAATCAGTTACTCTCCAACCCTGGCTGGGATAGTAGGATTTATCTGGAAAAACAACAACAAAAAACTTAGCCAGGACCCCCAAATAAATATTTTTTTCTGTCAGATTTTGTATCTGTGTCGGTATCTTATTGTCTTCAGGTTAAAGATGAGACAGACTGACTCTTTCTAGAACCAGCTTCTCCTAATCATGCAATCTTGCATCAACACACCCCATTTGGTGAGTCACAGGCAAACAACATCCAACATGCAGACTAAACATGAGATATTCAATGACATGTATTCTCTATTTATGTAGATAGTTGTCTGGAAATGTTGCATCTAGAGGATGATCATTCTCTTATAATCAACATAAAGTTGTCCTGCTTAAATGTCAAATGCTTGGTTCTGATCATCCTAAGCTGAGGATCGCATTCATTAGTGCACATTGTTACAAAACATTTTGCATGGAAAACAAGCCTTTCTTATTGGATAACTTCAAGTAGGTGCCTCACAGTTTTGGCTCAATTGCTGCCATTTGGTTCCTAGTGAATACAACCTAAGCCACACATTCAAAGTTTACAAAAGACAAGTTTCTCAAGTACAAAATGCCTAAATTTGCACATTTAGATTAATCTGGTTTGTGTTTTGTCTAAATCAGACAGTTTGTGGTCCACTTCTGCTCTAAGGATGTATTATTATTCAGAGCATGAAGGAGTTTTTTTTCTCATCAGGTCAAGTGGTCAGGAAAAACTCAGGGCCAAACCTATCACCTATAACTTTGATATATTGTTTTTAGACAGCTGTAAATTATTTCTTGTAAAACACATGAAATTAAATAAATATTTGATAATGCAATAACAGAACATAAGAAATACTACGTAACTGTACACATCTGATCATCATGAGTTAGTAATAGAGACAGAGATACAGTAAGGAGTTTGTGAAATATGAAATGATACCTCACACCTCTAGAATTAAACTGCCTGTAAATATTTAATCAGCAATTTGATATGCCTTTCAAATATTCAGGAAATGTAATCAAGCTAATCATAATCTTTACTCCGTGTCTTAATGAAAGATCCTAGTATGGAATTTTCAATCAAGCATGACATGATTAGTTGACTAGTGGCTCATAGATAGAAAAAAACAACCTTTGACAACCGTCTCCATCCAAAATATGAGGAACAAAGTCAAAATCTAATTCTGACAACTTTAGTAGGTTACATATGAAAAAAAGGTTAGAGTCAGGTTTCATGCCAAATGCTGCATTTAACTAAATAGAAAGCATTTTACCTTCACATTTCCACTCTGATGCCAAATCTGGTTGAAAAAAACTAAGAGATAATAGAGAGCCAAACATTATAGGGTAAACATCTCTTTAAAGAGAAGCACTTTTCCTCATATCTTGGACACTTCCATTGGAATTGGGTCAGATCTATATTCTCTAATCTGCTTGGCCTCAGGAGAGCATATGCAATATGTTGTACCCCATTTGGCTGAGCGGCCCATGGGCTCATTGTGAGAGCAGCTCATTCCCCCTGCCTATCCTCTGGGGTCTCAGACACTGGTTGGAGCATGTGTTCTCTGTTCCCTATGAGGCACGATGAGGCTTGCCTCTGATGCCAAAACAATGCTGATATCTCATAATGAATTCCATGTGAACTGAGGGGAAGAGAGGTCACATCACTAGCTATGTCCCAAATGGTACCCTATTTCCTACCTAGGAAATATAGGGAATAGGGTGCAATTTGGGAGCATCCTGGCAGTTAAAACTAGGTGTAATTCCATAGGTTGTCTAATACAAAATCTGGGTAACACTTTATTTTAAGGTACATATATTAGCCACTAATTTGTCGTTTCTAAGTATGTATACAACATATCTGTGGCCACTCGTGTGTCTGTCTCCTGCAGTCCTGTTGGCATAAACATGAGGTTGGTTTGTTGTCATAAACTCTTGTGATTCAAACTGAAACAAAACAAATGGAAACGTCTGCAAACCACACACGGAACCTTAACTCGTAATGCGATTTTGAGAACTCTCTCATGTGTCCCTTTTTCACATGCTTCCCTTTGGCTGATATCTGGAGGCATGTCACTACTTGAGCTATTTCATGTGTCCCAATTGGCACCCTATTCCCTACGTAGTGCATTCCTTTTACAAGAGTTTATAAGGAGTAGGGTGCCATTTAGGATACAGATATATAAACTACAGCTAAAATAATCTTCATGGCGTGGAGAAAACTACTCGTGCCTCTCTTACGGTCTGTGTCCATGTGGAATAATTTCAGGATACAAGGATAAGTCCCAACTTTGGGATGGAAATGGAGGGACAGGGTGAGATGAGAGCTGGGCTGCATCACAAATGGTACCCTTTTCCTATATAGTGCACTACTTTTGACCACTTCAGAGTGAAGTGTCAAAAGTAGTGCACTAAATATGGCATAGGGTGAGATTTGTGACTCAGTATCTAAAGGAACTGTGGGGTACAGACCACAGGAGGCTGCTGAGGGGAGAACGGCTCATAATAATGGCCAGAACATAGCAAATGGAATGGCATCAAATACCTGGACAACATGTGTTTGATGTATTTGTTACCGTTCCACTCATTCTGCTCCGGTCCTTACCGGGATCCTGTTCTCCCCAATTAAGGTGCCACCAACCTCCTGTGGTAGAGACTAAAAACACACAAAGGCAGTGAGGTAAAATGTTATCTGGAAGAAGGGTTCCAAAGGGCCCAACACAAACCCCCAGACACATAGCCAGAGGCAGAGATAAAGGAGGATCAGTATCAAACTAATCCCCTCGAGGAGGCTTATAGTTATAGTCAGCAACCAAACAACCTGAACCTGCATCTCTCCTCTCCATACAGCTGGAACTGAAACAAATATGACAGCCACAATTAGAAAGATATTGATGTGGTATTGTTACATCCCTGTGTACAAAGTGTGCCATAATTGGAACAATAATTGGGATGTGATTTATGATCATTATCATTCTGAGGACAATAATGGTATGTGACTGGCAGGGATTAAAAACCTGTTAATTAAAAGTAAAGTTTGAATGGTATTTATTGGGAGGATTATTCAAAATAGGTATTATGACACAAACAACATGAGTTGGAGGATTGCATGAACCACATTCAAACATGCGTCCACTGAAAAGTGATTGCTTCAGCATTCTTCATGGATGTGGTTTTTTAAAGTTGCGGATAAATGATAGCAGGTAATGGTTCCACCATTACGATAATGACTGTTTGCAATGCATGATTCAGGCAGGAAAGCAAATATGATTGCCTTAAGCCTGAGTTTCCTTGACCGGAAGAGGGACTAAACTCTGAAACTATCAATGAAAACAGTTTCCTATTTACAAGTCATGTGTTAATTCATTTGAATGGATGGTCACATGATTGTTGTAGTAGAAAATAATAGTCATGACTCTTTTGACATTTCAGGCATATAAAGACAATACACTCAGGGTTGTGTAGGTTACTTTATAAATGCAATTCGTTACAGTTATTAGTTACTGTACCTGCTTTGACCACTACTGAAAAGTGCTATTTACATGTGAAAAATTAATGCCATATGCTGCATTGCCTATTTTTGTAACTTTTTGTTGGTGACACTTTGACATCTTAATAATATGCAGCTGTTTAAATAGACAGAGCTATGGATGCAACGACTGACCATCCATGATATCTAAATGATTGTTTTATCATGTTATGAGGCTATAGAGTGTTTGATTACATGTACAATGTTTACAAACATTGGAGTAAAACAAGCTAATATTTTTGGAGTGTGACAGTTGAACTAAGCTCATGAGTTATATTCTTCAAGAATCAATGGAAAAGTGTTAAACAAATTTAATTTGACCTTTATTTAACCAGGCAAGTCAGTTAAGAACATATTCTTATTTTCAACGACGGCCTGGGAACAGTGGGTTAACTGCCTGTTCAGGGGCAGTTACGGACCAGGATGTCTTGCTCCCAGGCAGACTAAATAACTTTTTTTGCCCGCTTTGAGGACAATACAGTGCCACTGACACGGCCTGCAACGGAAACATGCAGTCTCTCCTTCACTGCAGCCGAGGTGAGTAAGACATTTAAACGTGTTAACCCTCGCAAGGCTGCAGGCCCAGACGGCATCCCCAGCCGCGCCCTCAGAGCATGCGCAGACCAGCTGGCCGGTGTGTTTACGGACATATTCAATCAATCCCTATACCAGTCTGCTGTTCCCACATGCTTCAAGAGGGCCACCATTGTTCCTGTTCCCAAGAAAGCTAAGGTAACTGAGCTAAACGACTACCGCCCCCGTAGCACTCACTTCCGTCATCATGAAGTGCTTTGAGAGACTAGTCAAGGACCATATCACCTCCACCCTACCTGACACCCTAGACCCACTCCAATTTGCTTACCGCCCAAATAGGTCCACAGACGATGCAATCTCAACCACACTACACACTGCCCTAACCCACCTGGACAAGAGGAATACCTATGTGAGAATGCTGTTCATCGACTACAGCTCGGCATTCAACACCATAGTACCCTCCAAGCTCGTCATCAAGCTCGAGACCCTGGGTCTCGACCCCGCCCTGTGCAACTGGGTACTGGACTTCCTGACGGGCCGCCCCAGGTGGTGAGGGTAGGCAACAACATCTCCTCCCGCTGATCCTCAACACGGGGCCCCACAAGGGTGCGTTCTGAGCCCTCTCCTGTACTCCCTGTTCACCCACGACTGCGTGGCCACGCACGCTCCAACTCAATCATCAAGTTTGCGGACGACACAACAGTGGTAGGCTTGATTACCAACAACGACGAGACGGCCTACAGGGAGGAGGTGAGGGCCCTCGGAGTGTGGTGTCAGGAAAATAACCTCACACTCAACGTCAACAAAACTAAGGAGATGATTGTGGACTTCAGGAAACAGCAGAGGGAACACCCCTATCCACATCGATGGAACAGTAGTGGAGAGGGTAGCTAGTTTTAAGTTCCTCGGCATACACATCACAGACAAACTGAATTGGTCCACTCACACTGACAGCGTCGTGAAGAAGGCGCAGCAGCGCCTATTCAACCTCAGGAGGCTGAAGAAATTCGGCTTGTCACCAAAAGCACTCACAAACTTCTACAGATGCACAATCGAGAGCATCCTGGCGGGCTGTATCACCGCCTGGTACGGCAACTGCTCCGCCCTCAACCGTAAGGCTCTCCAGAGGGTAGTGAGGACTGCACAACGCATCACCGGGGGCAAACTACCTGCCCTCCAGGACACCTACACCACCCGTTGTTACAGGAAGGCCATAAAGATCATCAAGGACATCAACCACCCGAACCACTGCCTGTTCACCCCGCTATCATCCAGAAGGCGAGGTCAGTACAGGTGCATCAAAGCTGGGACCGAGAGACTGAAAAACAGCTTCTATCTCAAGGCCATCAGACTGTTAAACAGCCACCACTAACATTGAGTGGCTGCTGCCAACACACTGTCATTGACACTGACCCAACTCCAGCCATTTTAATAATGGGAATTGATGGGAAATGATGTAAATATATCACTAGCCACTTTAAACAATGCTACCTTATATAATGTTACTTACCCTACATTATTCATCTCATATGCATATGTATATACTGTACTCTACATCATCGACTGCATCCTTATGTAACACATGTATCACTAGCCACTTGAACTATGCCACTTTGTTTACTTTGTCTACACACTCATCTCATATGTATATACTGTACTCGATACCATCTACTGTATGCTGCTCTGTACCATCACTCATTCATATATCCTTATGTACATGTTCCTTATCCCCTTACACTGTGTATAAGACAGTAGTTTTGGAATTGTTAGTTAGATTACTTCTTGGTTATCACTGCATTGTCGGAACTAGAAGCACAAGCATTTCGCTACACTCGCATTAACATCTGCTAACCATGTGTATGTGACAAATAAAATTTGATTTGATTTGACAGATCTGTACCTTGTCAGCTCGGGGGTTTGAACTCGCAACCTTCAGGTTACTAGTCCAACGCTCTAACCACTAGGCTACGCTGCCACCCCTCAATATGTTTTATATTTGAGATTGTTTAAATAGCCACCCTAACAGCTATACACACTCTTGGCATTCTCTCAACGAGCTTCATGCGGTAGTCACCTGGGATGCATTTCAATTAACCGGTGTGCCTTCTTAAAAGTACATTTCTGGAATTTCTTTCCTTCTTAATGCGTTTGAGCCAATCAGTTGTGTTGTGACAAGGTAGAAGACCAAGTCCATATTATGGCAAGAACAGCCCAAATAAATGCTTCACAGAGTTCAAGTAACAGACACATCTCAACATCAACTGTTCAAAGGAGACAGTGTGAATCTGGCCATCATGGTCGAATTGCTGCAAATAACCCACTACTAAAGGACACCAATAATAAAAAGAGACTTGCTTTGGCCAAGAAACACAAGCATTGGGCATTAGACCAGTGACATTTTTCCTTTGGTCTAGAGTCCAAATTTCAGACTTTTGATTCCAACCTCGGTGTCTTTGTGAGATGCGTGTAGGAGAACAGATGAACAGATGATCTCCGCATGTGTATTTCCCACCATAAAGCATGAAGGAGGAGGTGTTATGGTGTGGGGGTGCTTTTCTGTGATTGATTTAGAATTCAAGGCACACTTAACCAGCATGGCTACCACAGCATTCTGCAGCAATACCCCATCCCATCTGGTTTGGGCTTAGTGGGACGATCATTTGTTTTTCAACAGGACAGTGACCCAACACCTCTCCAGGCTGTGTAATTTTACCAAGAAGGAGAGGGATGGAGTGCTGCATCAGATGACGTGGCCTCCACAATCCCCCGACCTCAACCAAATTGAGATGGTTTGGGATGAGTTGGACCGAAGAGTGAAGGAAAAGCAGCTGACAAGTGCTCAGCATATGTGGGAACTCCTTCAAGACTGTTGGAAAAGCTTTCCAGGTGAAGCTGGTTGAGAGAATGCCAAGAGTCTGCAAAGCTGTCATCTAGGAAAAGGGTGGCTATTTGAATTTATAAGTCCAAAATGGATGTAGCAAGTACATATTGCCCCTTTAAGTCTATCAAAAGTGTGTGAGTTTAAACATGTGTCTATTAGGTCTATGGATTGAAACAATGTATCAGCATGAATTAGATTGAGCAATAATAAAAGCCACACTTTTATTCCATAGGCTGTGATCCGCAATGTGCAGCTGTTGCAAGAGCCATGTTTCACTTGCTGTCCACTGGTTTAAAAAACAATGATTGATAGGCAGCTTCTCCCAATATTGGGTTCAAATACACATTTAGATTTGTGAACAGCCATCCATAACAACCACAATCTGTAAGGCGCAAATAGCTAAATGAGAGAGCAGCAGTGTGATTCACGTCAATGAGCAATATAGATATCAATAATAAGTGATATCAGTATCGCCGTAGACTACACCACTGCTGTCATCCATACCTCCAAACATCTATTCAAATTGGATCATTTTTGGATGCCGACAGCAGTCGTAACATTGGAAGACATAGCATGGACTGTAGCCTACAAAAGCCTATTCCCGCTCTTTTCCCGCGATCCATCAAACCCATTATGTGTGTCATCATAGTGTTCTCTGATTTGTGGTCAGACTCCCTCAGGTGCAACAAATTTCAACGCAAATGTTTTTCAAAGCTGATTTGGAAGTCATATTTTTTGCAAACCTCCTTTCTGAATTTAAAAGTAATCCTCGAAATAATCATCTAGGTTTTCAAAAGTATCTGTAATCTGATTACAATATTTTTGCTGGTAATGTACCGGATTACAGTTACTGTTTTTCTGTAATCCATTACTCTAATCCGTTACTCCCCAACCCTGAATACACTTGCGCTATCCTGAGGATATGTGCAATTGCGCACATTCCCCCCAAAAAACAGCATAAATGTGTTGCGTTCTTGCACATAAAACTATGTTTAATGCATATTATTGTTCATTTTGAAAAGGGAACAAAGCACACATCACTTCGCATTAGAGCAAAATACACTGCTAAACCCTTCGAGCGTGTGCTGGTTCTCCTATCCAGTCTAAATGATGTCACTTTATAAAAAGGCTGTCACAGCAAGAATGTAGGTGGCCCCCCAAAACAGCAGCAGGGAGATTCCGGCGGTAAAACTCACACATCACTACCGCGCTTCAGCGAAATAGTACGGGACTTTACTTGGAAAGTCTCCGTTTCTCATTTCACCAGTTCTCAACAAGGGAACAGCCTTCCACGGCCACTGTAGGAGATCATTATTGTGCCTCATGGCTGCGGTTCTTGGAAACAGCACCCGAACTATGGGAACTTCAGATTGTGAGCTGAGAAGCCAGTTCAAA
Source organism: Oncorhynchus gorbuscha (assembly GCF_021184085.1). NCBI lineage: Eukaryota > Metazoa > Chordata > Actinopteri > Salmoniformes > Salmonidae > Oncorhynchus > Oncorhynchus gorbuscha. The sequence goes on along the minus strand of NC_060180.1, from coordinate 58,744,353 downwards.
AGGAGAAGGAGAAGGTCGACAAGAAAAGGTCAGTAGACAAATGATGAGTTGTTGCAAGGAGTTGAATGTGGACAGAAGATCAAACAATATACCATTTGATTTGTTAAGATTATAACGTTTGCCTTGAGGGTGCCTTTGTAGGCAATAAATCATAGCCTATAGCCCGAAATAAACGCAGGAATAATTTGTCACTGATGGTTATTGTGAATATATTTATGTTATTTATGTTAAGGTTTGCCAGTGGCCATAAAAATAAATCTACATAGATGATTACAAATAGGATCACCGTAAAACGAGTCACCTGTGCAGCACAACTCATTTCCACAAGGATTAAAGTGATTTAAGAACTGTATAAATGTATCTCATGTTGGAGGCAACAAAAAAATGCACTGTGATGAATTTCATTGTCATATTGTTATACTGTAAGCAATGTTCACGCTAAACTGTGCGCGTGCGCGGTCGCGCACTTCCTCCAGTACTGCCGCGCACAAGAAATGCCATGCTGCGCAGAGACGTAAGAGATTGAACTTCACTGAGTTCGCCCCTTTAATTTGCACTATTTAAATACAGAAAAATATGTGATCAACAAACTAAAACAAATCTAACTTTACAAGATTGATTTTATTGTAGGCAGAGCCAGAGCGCAACGGGGTATAATTCTATTGGCTGGGGTAGCCCACGAGCGGTCTTTCAATCACACGCGAGTGAATGCGCTTTTCAGATCGGGTCAGGTCACAGCGCAAAGCCAAGCGTGTGCACATTTGTTGATATTCTTTTATATTTATCAAGTTATTAGCCCAGTTCTGAAAAATTATAGGTCATTAATAGGGAGTTACTGCTTCCTAGAAGAGCACAAAACGTAAAACGTGTAGGCTACATTTCAAGCTGTCTTTGAAAAACCCGTCAGATAAAAAGTGTATGTCTAATTAAAGGGGCCGTGTTGTATTTTCAGACAGGGTTGAATATGCAAATAAGCCAATAGGCAGAGGGGTAGCCCACACTGTCTAATTATCTGTGTGGTAATAACAATCCATTGTATTTCGTAAACCCAAAACAATGCCATTTACAATGCCATTTTATTTGGCCCATGGTTTTACAGACCAAGTAAAAAATCATTAATTAATGTCAAACCCTTCATTTTTTTATTTAACTAGGCAAGTCAGCTAAGAACAAATTATTATTTGCAATGACTGCCTACCCTGGCCAAACCCAATCAACACTGGGCTAATTGTGCAGTGCTCTATGGGATTCCCAATCACAGACAGATGTGATACAGCCTGGATTTGAACCAGGTACTGCAATGACACCTCTTGCACTGCGCCACTCGGGAACCCCTTCATAATGTAAAAACGTTTTTAAAAGTCTCATGCAATGTAGGCCTGCAATGACCACCACATATAGGCCTCTGTAGGCTATACCATAGAAATCAACAGCTATTTCCATGTGAAAATGTTATGTGATTTGCTCCTTTTGTTTTGTTGGTAGGCCTACATTATGCTCAAATAGCCACAATAGCCTATTGGCTACTGTCCAAAACTGTAAGGGTACAGCCTCAGTGTTCACTGTAAACGTGTGCAGGCAGTTGCACAAAATTGTCACAGTGTTCAAGTTTCCGCTCACAAGACCCAACATTTTCTCAGTGCCCCAAAATAATAGAGGGAACATTGACTAAGTGCTTTTGGCCCTGAATTGATCAGTAAGAATAGTATACAAATACGCTAACTCTAATCAACAGAATGCCTTTGAGCAATAATTCAAATGCTGAGGGTTGGGATGTGGAATTGGAGACAAGTGGGAGTGGAGTTGCTGTGTGGGAGATAGAATGATGGTCAAAGATAAAAGTAAAAAATAAAGTCAAAATAAAGATTTAAAAGTAAGTAAGTTTGAATGACACTGAGGGGCCGTGTTTTTACAACTAGGTTTGCCTGAGGCTGATGCCGTGCAGGTGTTTGTTCACATATACGCATATACACACACTCTTAAACAAATACACGCATACATTGACGGACGTAGTGCCAGACATGCACACAAAAACATATACAGTTGGCATTGCTGTTATGATTTTAGTTGTCCTTGATATCCTTAGTTTATGTATTTATTTGTATTTATATATTTTTTTGCATTGCTGTTGGATGTTTTCTTTTGTCTTTTTCTTTTTAGTTCATTTTCTTGGCTGTTGGATGACTTGTGTGATGTAGTTGTTGAGTGGGAGTCAGTTGGATGACTTGTGTGATGTAGTTGTTGAGTGGCTTCACTGCAAGTATATTGTATGTTTCGGATATTAAATAAATGGTCAAATATATATACAAAAATATAAACAATTAAAATGGCTTTTCACAGTTCTCCGCCTCAATCTCCTGTTATTTAAATTCACTCTCATTTTCATGAAAGCCCTGACAATCATTTCTATTGTCCTCTTGGCAACAGGTCATATTTTAGGATTACACAGCCGTTTGTTCTGGACACACTAATCCTCAGAACATGCTACAGATTATTTCATAAGGGGTTTTATATTAAAACCTATGCTCATTCAAAGTGCTTAAGCCTATTCTCTTCCATTTATGAACTATTGACCTTTTGCTGCTCAAGGTGAATTAATGGGAGAGTATATAAGGATACACAGGGTGAATACATTGTATGCATCCCAAATGGCACCCTATTCCCTGATTTACCTTTGCATTAGGTACATTTGTTGAAACAGAGCCCTGTGAAACCAAGGATACATCCCAAATGGAACCCTGCTCCCTATATAGTGCACTACTTTTGACCAGAGCTATTTGGGATGCAACCTTGGTTTCACAGGGTCTGTTTTAACAAACCTACCTAATGCAAAGGTAAATCCTTAGTCCTGCATTATTTTAGGTATCCCCAAGGCAACAGCTACTCTTCCTGGGGTCCAAACACATTAATGCACATACATCACACATAAAACAAAATATCAGATTCAGATGGTTTAATAGTCACATGTACAGGGTTGCAGGTGTGATTGCAGGGTACAGTGAATATCTTAGGCCTTGAGCTCCAACATACAGGACTAGTGAAATAAAACATTTAAATGATAAAACAGTACATCATATACCATTATTACACCACTTCATATCTACAATACAACATGTATAATAAAACCATTCAACAAAATTACAATGTATGCGTGTGCTAGCGTGGGTCTGTACCTGTGTGTGTGTCTCTTCACAGTCCCTGCTGTTCCATAAGGTGTATTTGTATCTGTTTTTTGTTATCTGATTCTACTGCTTGCATCAGTTACCTGACGTGGAATAGAGTTCCATGTAGTCATGGCTCTATGTAGTACTGTGCACCTCCCATAGTCTGTTCTGGATTTGGGGATGGTGAAGAGACCTCTGGTGACATGTCTTGTCTTGTGGGGTATGCATGCGTGTCCGAGCTGTGTGCTAGTAGTTTACTTGTCAACACTTCTTACAAAAACAAGTAGTGATGAAGTCAATCTCTCCTCCACTTTGAGCCATGAGAAATTGACATGTATGTTATTAATATTAGCTCTTCGTGTACATTTAAGGGCCACCTGTGCTGCCCTGTTCTGAGCCAATTGTAATTTTCCTAAGTCCTTCTTTGTGGCACCTGACCACATGACTGAACAGTAGTCAACAAAACAAAGGAGATGATCGCGGACTTCAGGAAACAGCAGAGGGAGCACCCCCCATTCACATCGACGGGACAGTGGTGGAGAAGGTGGAACGTTTTAAGGTCCTCGGCGTACACATCACGGACATACTGAAATGGGCCACCCACACAGACAGCGTGGTGAAGAAGGCACAGCAGTGCTTCTTCAACCTCAGGAGGCTGAAGAAATTTGGCTTGTCATCTAAAACACTCACAAACTGTTACAGATGCACAATTGAGAGCATCCTGTCGGGCTGTATCACCGCCTGGTACGGCAATTGCACCACGCTCAACCGCAAGGCTCTCCAGAGGGTAGTGCGGTCTGCACAATGCATCACCGGGGGCAAACTACGTGCCCTTCAGGACACCTACAGCACCCGATGTCACAGGAACGCCAAAAATAATCATCAAGGTCAACAACCACCCGAGCCACTGCCTGTTCACCCCGCTACCATTTAGAAGGCGAGGTCAGTACAGGTGCATCAAAGCTGGGACCGAGGGGCTGAAAAACAGCTTCTATCTCAAGGCCATCAGACTGTTAAACAGCCATCACTAACATTGAGAGGCTGCTGCCAACATACAGACTCAAATCTCTGGCCACTTAAATAAACATACTTAATAAAGGTATCAATAGTCACTTTAAATAACGCCACTTGAATAATGTTTACATATCCTACATTACTCATCTCATATGTATATACTGTATTCTACACCATCTACTGCATCTTGCCTATGCCGCACGCCATGGCTCATCCATATATTTATATGTACATATTCTTATTCATTCTTTTACATTCGTGTGTATTTGTGTGTATAAGGTAGTTGTTGTGAATTTGTTTGATTATTTGTTTGATTTTACTGGATAATCGGAACTAGAAGCACAAGCATTTCGCTGGACTCGCATTAACATCTGCTAACCATGTGTATGTAACGAATATGATTTGATTTAGTCCAGGTGCGACAAAACTAGGGCTTGTAAGACCTACCTCGTTGATAGTGTTGTTAAGAAGGCAGAGTAACACTTTATTATGAACAGACATCGCCCCATCTTAGCTGCTGTTGAATCAACATGTTTTGACCATGACAGTTTACAATCCAGGGTTACTCCAAGCAGTTTAGTCACCTCAACTTTCTCAATTTCCACATTATTCATTGCAAGATTTAATTGAGGTTCATGGTTTAGTCAATGATTTGTCCCAAATACAATGCTTTTAGTTTTTGAAATATTTAAGGCTAACTTATTCCTTGCCACCCAGCTCTTTGTTAAGTGTTGCAGTCATTTCAGTCGCTGTAGTAGCTGACGTGTACAATGTTGAGTCATCCGCCTACATAGAGACAAAGCCAGTGGCATGTCATTAGTAAAGATTGAAAAAGAGTATTCCTGATTCTACCTGGATTATGTTGGAGAGGCTTCCATTAAAGAACACGCTCTGTGTTCTGTTAGACAGGTAATTATTTATCCACAATATAGCAGGGGGTGTAAAGCCATAACACATACATTTTTCCAGCAGCAGACTATGATCGATAACGTCAAAAGTTTTATCATTAATTTCTCTCAGCCAATCATCAGTCATTTGTGTAAGTGCTGTGCTTGTTGAATGTCCTTCCCTGTACGCGTGCTGAAAGTCTGTTGTCAATTTATTTACTTAAAATAGCATTGTATCTGGTCACACACATTTTTTCAAAAAGTTTACTAAGGGTTGGTAACAGGCTGATTGGTCAGCTATTTGAGCCTGTAAAAGGGGCTTTACTATTCTTGGGTAGGGGAATGACTTTTGATTCTCTCCAGGCCTGAGGGCACACACTTTCTAGTAGGCTTAGATTGAAGATGTGGCAAATTGGAGTGTCAATATCATCCTCTATTATCCTCAGTAATTTTCCATCCAAGTTGTCAGACCCCGGGTCTTGTCATTGTTGATATACAACAATATTTTGTATTTTATTATAATTTTGTATATAATTATAGGTCCAGGGGTATGTCAGAAATATTCTTCACAGCTGGATTAATGGCCGGAGTAGCTGTCGGTGGCTCGAAGGGAGTTTTGATAAATGAACAAGTTGTGGGTGTGTAAGGCTTGGCCCCTCACTGGCCAATCAGAACGTGCTCCATGGCTAAATATGTGGTTTCTTCAAGTTGTGTATTTATAGTCTTTTATGTATAGGGTTGTCATCCAATTTGAATGTTAGTCTGTTATAGCCTAGTTCATTTATTAGCCTGCCCAATATTTGCAAAATATTTTAAACATGTTTGCAGTCCACATTGCTCTAATTACTTTGTTTCAATATGGATACAGTTACAGGCACCATAATTGCTCCCTTTGGGCGTATAATGCAGACAAGGCAACTTAGACTATGGAGGGGTTTTTACGCACATCCAAACTTTTCACAGGAGTTGGACAAATATCCAATATAAAGAGAAAGGGTGAATGCCCACTCACTGTTATACTATACTCATGTTATTGGGAATTAGAATACAAATGTAATCCATTTGGTCTCAGAGTATTTCAGATTATTCTATTCTAAATCCGAGACACTCCATTTAGTATATGTTATTTTTCTTATGGTCTGCAGTACAGTGGAGACTGCTGGGGGGAGGACGACTCATAACATGGCTGGAACGGTGCAAATGGAATGGCATCAAACATATAGAAACTATGTGTCTATGTGTTTGATACCATTCCACCTATTACGCTCCAGCCATTACCACTAGCCTGTCCTCCCCAATTAAGGTGCCACCAATCACCTGTGATGTAGTAATTTGCGGATATCCATCACCTATTTTGTTTAATATGTTTTGAATTACAATTCGTATTATATGCTATGAATTAGCAAAATGTACAATATGTTACGAATTTGCAAACCTAGGTAGTTGGTTAGGTGGCTAAAGTTAGCTAGGCTATGGGTTAGGGTTAGGGTGAGGGTTAAGTTTAGGAGTTACCCTAAAGGGATAAGGTTAGGGTTAGGGGAAGGGTTAGCTAACATGCTAAGTAGTTGAAAAGTAGATAAAAAGCAGTAAGTAGCCAAGTTTAAAAGTTGCTAATTCGCAAAAATGTTAAAGTTGTCCAAAATGAGATTTGAATTTGTAACCTTTAGGTTGATATACAGTGCCGTTACATGCCAACCCATCCACCCCGACCAACAAGCCTCATTTTTCGTTTTTGCATTAAGTAACCTTCTGTCTTATGTAACTTTAACAAACTAAACGTATCATACTAATTTGAGTGTCTCAGAGTTTCATTTACTATATTACATTTTACATTTAAGTCATTTAGCAGACGCTCTTATCCAGAGCGACTTACATCTAATGTATGAGACCAGGCTGATTTAATAGGATCTCTATGGACATACTGCTCAAACCTGTTACGTTTTATAACCGTCATGGAACCATAGATCATATTTGCACTTCTCCAGAAATAGCAGACAAAATTGCATTGCATTCGAGCAATGTATGTTCTCAACATAAACCCATGAATCTTTCGAATAAACAAAAAACAATCTGTTTTTTAAAAACAAAACAACATTTCTAAATAGGACATTTATGAATTTAAATAGTATACAGTAACCCTACAATAGGCCTAGTTATAACAAACATGTTGCTAATTTTATTGGCTTCAACATGGAAATATTCGTCATTGCGTTCGCATTTCGAAAATGCACTGCATGTTTGAGCCATGGACTTTTGGACATTGTCCCAAACATTATAATAAGATTAGTCTACCATCGTTGTTGATATGGGCTGTTAGAGAGTTAGCCACGTAAAACATGAACAAAGGAACAGGACAATAGCCTAGGCTACAAGCAGATTCAGCTACAAGGACAGCAGAATTCACACCATTTGACGGTTAAGTCCAACAGATGAAAGTTGAAGTTGTCATATTTGAACTAAATGATAAAGGAAAAACAATAAGCCGACCATTGTCTGAACCATCCATTCAATGTGCATCACACATATGCCTAATGAGTCCACAGAAGCTACATATGGACAAAAATTATATACAATATATAATGAAAAAATGGGAATGTCTGACTGTTTTGTTGCTTGTGATATTTCAATAAAGCATTGGTTATAGGCTACTGAATAGGCAACTGTGCGCCTCCACTGGCAAAACCGATACCATAACCAATTGCGTTACCGCTAAGACCAGCTTTTGGTGAGTTATCACTGGTAGCGCTGTTTGAAATTGGCACACGTTTTTAATTTAAAGACAGACCTCACATGTTGACATTAGCGCCAGCTGAACATAGAGCACATCATGTCTAAAAAGTGGCATTCCATTGGGGTATTGTGCTGTAATGATTTAACTAAAATGTTAAGCTATTTTTAATTGATACATTTACAGAAGGGTTGTGGGTGTGGGTGTATATTGCTCTTTTGATGAATGTCATCCTTACTGTGTTCATCAAGAAAGAGCCTATTGGATGTTTGGTCAGAGGAGGATCCATACAAAAACCGTTATTCCCAGTATGAGCAGTTATGTATTGTGTTGTTATGGATTCCTAAAGAGTGTTTTCCTACATTCAAAATACTTAAAAGCAGTCCCAGTCAGATGCGGTAAACATTTGAGTATACAAACATGCAAATTATGAGACAAATGTATGGCCTTGGAACTTTCCTTGGACATCATCTAAGTTTTCTTCAAAGACAATAATGGTTTGATGATTGACAGAAGTTACTGTTAATTTGGTAAATGACTTACCATTTTCAATGATCAGACTCTCATGTTACAGTATATACACCATGCAGGGACTAGAGACTATTCAGTGCTATATACTGTACTTGGTTTATTTGGGAAAGTTGTGCAATATTGTCCTAAATTCAGGGCAGATTATCATGATGGAAGAACATGGAACAACAGCTGTGTTCTGTCATCTGTTGCTTCAACGAAATGTATAATGATTTGTATCCATATTTGTTGATTGGGCTGCTATTTTGATATAAAGGTATAGTATCAGAAACACAAAACCATTACTAGAGCAAGTCAACATGCAATTTTACTTCTGCTTTGTTTACAGGTCTGTATAGTGAGTGCATCAGGTCTAGACAGGGAGGGAGGGAGACAAAGGCTTTTGATATGATTGCAGTGTTAACATGTCAGGTGTGCATTTAGCTGTATTGGTTGTGTGAAGTTGCAGTGAAACCAGACATAAGTGCAGTCAACTAGGCTGCATGCTTTCAAAAATACTGATGGACGGACGGCCAGACAGACAGACAGACAGACAGACAGACAGACAGACAGACAGACAGACAGACAGACAGACAGACAGACAGACAGACAGACAGACAGACAGACAGACAGACAGACAGACAGACAGACAGACAGACAGACAGACAGACAGACAGACAGACAGACAGACAGACTGTCTGTCAATCAGCACAAGGGAAATGTTTTCCTCTTATTTCATGCATCAGGGAAACCAGTCAACTTTAAATATATATTGATGTAATAAAGCTGTGATTATTACTGTCCACTGTAACCGACGGCAACTGAAACAGACTTTTACTCTTATTCTATTTGCTGTTACTCAACAACTTGTTGTATTATTCATTAACCATTGCTGTAGTAATGAAACCCATAACAATATCCTCAATATGTTATCCCAGACAGTGAGTAGATCGTTTGAGAGAGTGCTGTTGTTTTGCAAAAAGAAAAAAGGTTGAATCAAGCCTTTCTTATTGATTGATTTCACTGACATTAAAAGCTACATTTAATCAGATGTTCTTATTCAGAGTGACTTACTGGAGCAATTAGGGTTAAGTGCCTTGCTCAAGGGCACACTGACAGATTGTTCAACGATTTGGCTCAGGGATTTGAACCAGCAGCCGTTCGGTTACTGGCCCAATGTTCTTAATCACTAGGCTACCTGCCACCCCATTTGTTAAATTGCTCACTGTACTAGAAGGCAACATAGATTAGAGGAAATATAGTATTTGGTTTAATGGTTTGATGTCATTGGTGTTACTAGTTGAAATGAGGCCATTTTCACAGCTGTTGTATCAGCGGGGAGCCACAGATTTGTGCCACAGTATGCCATTGTTATTATCCCCTATTACAATGAAATTCCCATCACCATATGTTTTAGGAAAAATGTTCATAATTCAGTTCCAAATGTTTGTGAGCGCTTTGATATAAGGTTTGGTTTTGAACGGCTTTTGTCTGTATTTGTTTTTGATTTGATCTACTGTATGATTGATTTGAGGAACAGAATGTGTGTGATTTGCCTGCACAGTGAGGGTTTGCTCAGATATCAGACATCTCACTGCTTGACTGGTTTTTACAACAATCACCCAGCCTGAGCCTCTGGTTGAGTGGACCTTATGAGATATTCTCCTCTCTAGTCCAAAGTTATGACCGCACAGGGTTCAATTCTTGGGCCGACTCTCTTCTCTGTATACATCAATGATGTCGCTCTTGCTGCTGGTGAGTCTCTGATCAAACTCTACGCAGACGACACCATTCTGTATAATTCTGGACACTGTGTTAACAACCCTCCAGACGAGCTTCAATGCCATACAACTCTCCTTCCATGGCCTCCAACTGCTCTTAAATACAAGTAAAACTAAATGCATGCTATTCAACCGATCGCTGCCTGCACCTGCCCGCCCGTCCAGCAACACTACTCTGACGGTTCTGACTTAGAATATGTGGACATCTACAAATACCTAGGTGTCTGGTTGGACTGTAAGCCCTCCTTCCAGACTCACATCAAACATCTCCAATCCAAAGTTAAATCTAGAATTGGCTTCCTATTTCGCAACAAAGCATCCTTCACTCATGCTGCCAAACATACCCTCGTAAAACTGACCATCCTACCGATCCTCAACTTCGGCGATGTAATTTACAAAATATCCTCTAATACCCTACTCAATAAATTGGATGCAGTCTATCACAGTGCCATTTGTTTTGTCACCCCATTATTTCTATTTCTACTTTGCACATTCTTCCACTGCAAATCTATGTTTTACTTGCTATATTGTATTTACCTCACCACCATGGCCTTTTTTGCCTTTACCTCCCTTATCTCACCTCATTTGCTCACATTGTATATAGACTTATTTTTTTCTACTGTATTATTGACTGCATGTTTGTTTTACTCCATGTGTAATTCTGTGTTGTTGTATGTGTCAAACTGCTTTGCTTTATCTTGGCCAGGTCGCAATTGTAAATGAGAACTTGTTCTCAACTTGCCTACCTGGTTAAATAAAGGTGAAATAAAAATAAATAAATATAATATGGGTGGGCTGTTTTAAAAAAAGATCCAGAACTGTATGTGTCAAGCGTCTCAGAGTAGGACTGCTGATTTAGGATCAGTTTTGCATTTTAGATCACAATCAACAAGATTACATGGACGGGGGGGTTAGGGTTAGGGTTAGGGTTCCTACTCCTACTCTGTAGCTCAGTTGGAAGAGCATGGCGCTTGTACCGCCAGGGTTGTGGGTTTGAGTCTTGCGGCCACCCATACGTAAAATGTGTGCACGCGTGACTGTAAGTTGTTTTAGATAAACGCTTCTGCTAAATGGCATATACTATACTTAATACATACAGCCCCTGATTTTTCTCTTAAATACCAACTAAACTGGAAAGCCATGTTTTTCATTAGCTATGTTCATTGTGTAATGTCTGGTACATAACCAGTTCAAACTGAACTAATAGTGTCCGCTGTTGATGTGTCTAGAGTGACATATGGCTCATTCTCTCTGAGAATATTATCATGAAGTTCTCTTCCTGTTTCTCTGATTCCTGCAGATGGGAACAACCTGCTTGTGAACAACAAACATCACAACTACATGAATAGTTTGCAGTATATTATGTATTACTTGAGTCTGGGAAAAGTGGCATCAAAGTGAGCCCACGGAACTCATTTTGGCTCCTAACCATGACAGGCTGGCTGTGTCCCCCCCCACCCTTCATTTGATGTCACTCTCTCGGTGGAGATGCAGACTTTTGGCAGACAGTAGCCGAGCCAATTGTGTCAGTTTCATAGTTTCATTCATGTTACTTGACTGTGTTGGTTTCCTCAGAGAGGCTGTTCACAGGTAAATAAGAGGAGGTTGTCAGCTGATTGTTCCATCACCTCTCATCAACATATGCAACAAAGTGATCAAAGAGGTAAATACGCTTCAGGAAAGATCTGGATGGGAAGTTTTTTTAGTGTTGGGGGACTAACAGATAGGAGACGAGCTTCACGTTCTGAAAAAATGTGTTGCTTCACCTCTTCACCATATTGAAGTTGATTAACACTTTGTTCTTTCCTTATGAGCCTTCGTGGTTCCATGGAGTCTGAACCTCACTACAATGGGAAAACTGGATTGAGAAAAAAAAGCACAGAATTGGTGCAAGTTGTTTTGATGTACTCTCATGCCCCATGTACTCTACCTTGGCAAATAAAGGTGCAGCTCAGGTATGATTGTCTGTGAGACATTCTTTTTCAGTCATAACCAATACCAGGAGTATCAAATTCCAGTCTTTGAATGATGCTGTGTTTGCATGTATGTATTACAATTATACACTTCAACAGTATTTACCAATCCTGGTGCTGGGACATTAATGGTTACACATTGTAACTATGCAATAGACTAGAAACATGATTTAATGGGTTAAAGGCTGATTTGTAATTCCTATATACAGAAACAGAATAAAAAGAAAACAGTACACTACACTTCTTATTCATCATGTCAATACTCTAAAACCGGTCTATCACAATATCTCATTTCCTTCATCTGCATTGATCTGATAAACACAGGATAACTGTAGTATTTCATCAAATGAGAGACTTAATTTCAACCAGTAGAGAATGTGGAATGCTTTATTGAAAGAAGTTAATTAACCAAATATTATAAACACATAATACATGCATAATAAATATTCTAATTGTCATATTATATTATAAATACAAGTTCAAGTGCAGATCTGTTGTGCATTATAAAAACAGAGGAAGAAAGAGGGGGTGGTGAGATAGGTGTAAAAGACAGAAAGGGAAAGAGGTAAGAACATAGGAGCAGGGAAGGCAGCATATGATTAATGAATCACAGTGCTACCCTAATATTCTCTCAGTTCATCACAATTACATAATAGTGACTCTAGTGGTGTCTCTTAACCAGCCTTGGGCTCCCAGTCGGCCCGAAGGTTATCTTAAGAGCGGGTGAGGTGGCGATGACGGGACTGGGGGTTGGCATCCTCTCTCACATCAAAACATGCCTGCAGATGAGAGACAGAATGGAGAGAGAGCGAGAGAGAGAGAGAGCATGATTTAGCCTTGTGGTTTTTGTATTCTATCACTGTCAGTCATCATAATCAGGAGGTGAAATGCAAAACTGACCTTGGATCATTAACTCTGGGACTACTACATCTCTATCTGTATTTCAATGTAAAGTATCTCTTTAATAATACTTCCTGTTGACCCAACCAAGTGACCTCTCACCTCAGATCATGCTGTGCCCTCTATGTGTCAGCCAGTTCAGATGCAGGAGGTGCTCACCGACACAGGTGATATAACCTAGAGGACTTAGGGAGAAGGGGGAGAGGGATGAAGTAAAGGAGAGAGACTGTTATTGAAAAAAATAACACTGTCAGAGACAGTGTTCAACAAGAATCTGTGTGTGTGTGACTTCACTTGGTGTCCACACTAAGTGCCTGCAGAGTACTTTATACTGAAAAGTATAAAGTACTCCATTCTCATGAAGTTAGTCTTTGAAGGTGGAATGATTCACAGTTATACACCTGAGCTTGCTTACTGCACAACAAGCCATAAATCAGATTGATACATTAGTGTGTGGGTTATAGGGTGTGTAATTGTTCAAATACATTTCTATACGGGAGACTTAAAATAGCCTGTTTTGTTTTTGTACAGACATTCATCCACCTTACCTAAACAGCACCCTCACCTGAGAAGTAGACATCAAAGGGAGAGAAACTGGGAATTGAATAACTGCAGTTGACATAGCTAAGTAAATGGAACATTCTGCAGAGCAGCTGACTTCTCCTCTGGCACACGGCGCGAGCTGCAGATCCCCTCCTGCTCCTCATGTCCATTCTCATGAAGTTATGCGGGACACAGGTAGCCTTCACACGGCTGAATACCTCCAGGAGGCAGTCCCAGATGGCCCTTGTCACCCAACCTTGTAACTATCAGCAATTGTTTTGAAGGAATCTCCAATTGCAAGGTATCTGTAGGTATATGGAAGATAATGTCATTATTAGACTTTTACATCACCAGGTCATTGTGAATGACTAAAGTATAATATTTTTTAATTTACTCCTATTTCACCAGGTAAGTTGACTGAGAACACATTCTCATTTACAGCTAAGACCTGAGGAATACTTACAGGGGAGAGGAGGGGGATGAATGAGACAATTGTTAGCTGGGGATGATTAGGTGACAGTGATGGTATGAGGGCCAGATTGGGAATTTAGCCAGGACACCGGGGTTAACACCCCTACTCATATGATAAGTGCCATGGGGTCTTTAGTGACCACAGAGAGTCCGGACACCCGTTTAATGTTCCATCCAAAAGAATATCTCTTATAACAAACCATGATAACATTGGATAGATGCATGTGTAGCATGTGACAACAACAGGATCATATCAAGGATAGCATCACAAATGAATACATAAATACCACTTGAAGCTTGATGATGAGTTGATCATTTGAATCAGCTGGGCAGTGCTGAGGCTGGTTTTGTTTTTCAAATCTGAAGTTACATGTGTGCAAATCAGATTTTTGTGTGTTCAGACAGCAAATAATTTGCTGACATGGCTACACTAGTTGTCATAGTAACTACGGGTGTGTCCACAGTGGTGTAGGCTGATTGGTGGTGGTGCTTGTGCTTACTATCACACGGAAGTTATGTAACAAGCTAAGGAGACAACAATGTCTGCCAATGTCGTTTCCCAGTTGTTTTGAATGTTCAAAATCATAGTACAAGAACGCTTTTAAAGCCTCAAAGGATAAGATGATCCAGCTTTCAAAACAAGTCATTTTTTGCCACAGCACTGAGCTAGCTAGCTGTTTAGCTTTCTAGCACATTCACTCATTTGTTTGTAAACCATTAACAAGCTAGTTAGCTACCACATGTTCTTGTCAAACTGTCAACAGAATAGCTAGCAAGCAACAAGATATGCCAAATAGCAGTCTAAAAACCACTTGAGCACATATTAATCAGAATTGCCCATTCAGACACAGGCCGCATGGCCAGGAATTAGATTTGCTTGAAATATTAGATTCCATGTGCTTTTTGTCTGTTCAGACTGCAGGAAAAAGAACAGATTTGGATATGCCAGAAAATAGGATTTGAGTCACTTCAAACTGCCAATATGAACCAGGCTTAACTGATATCATCTCTTGCAGATTAATAAATATTTTGTTCACTTAGCAAGGAAGCCCCATATCCATCAAGGGAAGGGAGCCCCATATCCATCAAGGGAAGGGAGCCCCATATCCATCAAGGGAAGCGAGCCCCATATCCATCAAGGGAAGCGAGCCCCATATCCATCAAGGGAAGGGAGCCCCATATCCATCAAGGGAAGGGAGCCCCATATCCATCAAGGGAAGCGAGCCCCATATCCATCAAGGGAAGGGAGCCCCATATCCATCAAGGGAAGCGAGCCCCATATCCATCAAGGGAAGCGAGCCCCATATCCATCAAGGGAAGCGAGCCCCATATCCATCAAGGGAAGCGAGCCCCATATCCATCAAGGGAAGCGAGCCCCATATCCATCAAGGGAAGGGAGCCCCATATCCATCAAGGGAAGCGAGCCCCATATCCATCAAGGGAAGAGAGCCCCATATCCATCAAGGGAAGCGAGCCCCATATCCATCAAGGGAAGCGAGCCCCATATCCATCAAGGGAAGCGAGCCCCATATCCATCAAGGGAAGGGAGCCCCATATCCATCAAGGGAAGGGAGCCCCATATCCATCAAGGGAAGCGAGCCCCATATCCATCAAGGGAAGCGAGCCCCATATCCATCACGGGAAGCGAGCCCCATATCCATCAAGGGAAGCGAGCCCCATATCCATCAAGGGAAGCGAGCCCCATATCCATCAAGGGAAGGGAGCCCCATATCCATCAAGGGAAGCGAGCCCCATATCCATCAAGGGAAGCGAGCCCCATATCCATCAAGGGAAGGGAGCCCCATATCCATCAAGGGAAGCGAGCCCCAGATCCATCAAGGGAAGCGAGCCCCATATCCATCAAGGGAAGGGAGCCCCATGTCCTGTACAGAGATCAAAATGGAAAGTCTAACAGCATCATTGCAGCACTCTGTGGATATTTCCACCTTGATGAACAGAATACACTGGTGGTGGTGGTAGTGATGACTGACTTTCTCAATTTTCTTATCTTTTCGCCCACCAGGTCCTTTTGTCCACCATCCCCTCTTCATCCACTATAAGCCCTGGTCAAAAGTAGTGCACTACTGTATATAGAGAATAGGGTGCCATTTGGGATGCAGAAGCGGTTTATTTCTCACCTCATTTCCCCTTCCCCCAGCCAGACCCAAACCTGGCCCTGCTGAGGTGGTAAATTCTACTGAGGAGAAATGATGACCAATTTGTCGCCGTTAAATGTGAGGCTTATTTAATCCACTAAGTGGATTGAAATGTGAAAATTGAATGTATGTACTGTATATTTAAACCATGTTGGCCTCAGCAAACCCAATTTGAAAAGATGATGACAATGCAAATATGCAAATCTTAAACTAGAGACATATAAACCCCGGTATCGATGTTTGTGCAAAGTAAAGTATTGTGTCTGTGTATGTTTCTCTGATGTTATGACTAGCACTAGTGACATATCAAAACATCTAAATTAACTTTTATATTGAGTACTTTATGACAGTATATATTTTTCATATAATGAAAAGTTAGGCCAAGGTTTTCCTGGAAATATTTTTGGAAAAGATCCGTGGATTTTGTTCTGGTCAGCCAATCAGCTCAAACAATGCATTTAGCCAGGAGGTGGAGGGTCCACTATGAGATAAAAATGAGTTATTTGCTCAACCTCTTAAAAAGAGGTCCAGGAGGTATCTTTATCTCCCTAGCAGAACTGGCAATCAGGGTCGAGCAGAGATTAGTCAACTGAGCCACAAAATGTATGCGTCCCAAATGGCACCCCATTCCCATTTTAGTATACTACTTTTGACCGGAACCCATAAAGTAGTGCACTAAATACGGAATAGTGTGCCATTTAGGATGCAGCCATGGCCTTTCTACTCTCTTTGTGCCTGAACTGAATGAGAATGGCTTCCAATGTATTTAGATGTCTACAGGTTCAACAAAAACTAACTTGAAGAGGTGACACTGGGATGCTGGCCTTCTAGGCAGAGTTGCAAAGAAAAAGCCATATCACAGACTGGCAATAAAAATAAAAGATTAAGATGGGCTAAAGAAAACAGACAGTGGACAGAGGAACTCTGCCTAGAAGGCCAGCATCCCGGAGTCGCCTCTTTACTGTTGACATTGAGACTGGTGTTTTGCGGGTACTATTTAATGAAGCTGCTAGTTGAGGACTTGTGAGGTGTCTGTTTCTCAAACTAGACACCGTAATGTACTTGTCCTCTTGCTCAGTTGTGCACCGGGGCCTCCCACTCCTCTTTCTATTCTGGTTATAGCCCGTTTGCGCTGTTCTGTGAAGGGAGTAGTGCACAGCGCTGTATGAGATCTTCAGTTTCTTGGCAAGTTCTTGCATGGAATAGCCTTCATTTCATAGAACAAGAATAGACTCACGAGTTTCAGAAGAAAGTTATTTGTTTCTAAAAGTTCATTTTTTTTTTGAGCCTGTAATCTAACCTACAAATGCTGATGCTCCAGATACTAAAACTAGTCTAAAGAAGGCCAGTTTTTTTACTTCATTAATCAGCACGACAGTTTTCAGCTGTGCTAACATAATTGCAAAAGGGTTTTCTAATGATCAATTAGCCTTTTAAAATGATAAACTTGGATTGGCTAACACAATGTGTCACTGGAACACAGGAGTGATGGTTGCTGATAATGGGTCCCTGTATGCCTATGTAGATATTCCATTAAAAATCAGCAATTTTCAGCTACAATAGTCATTTATTGCCTGCATCCGTAATGGCTCAGCGGTCAAACGACCTCCACTCATCACTGTCAAACGCTCCCTGAAACACTTCAGCGAGCAGGCCTTTCTAATCGACCTGGCCGGGGTATCCTGGAAGGATATTGATCTCATCCCATCAGTATTGGATGCTTGTTTTTTGTTTTTTTAAATGCCTTCCTCACCATCTTAAATAAGCATGCCCCATTCAAGAAATTTAGAACCAGGAACAGACATAGTCCTTGGTTCTCTCCAGACCTGACTGCCCTTAACCAACACAAAAACATCCTATGGCGTTCTTCATTAGCATCCAACAGCCCCTGTGATATGCAACTTTTCAGGGAAGCTAGAAACCAATATACACAGGCAGTTAGAAAAGCCAAGGCTAGCTTTGTCAAGCAGAGATTTGCTTCCTGCAACACAAACTCAAAAAAGTTCTGGGACACTGTAAAGTTCATGGAGAATAAGAGCACCTCCTTCCAGCTGCCCCCTGCACTGAAGATAGGAAACACTGTGACCACCAAGAAATCCACTATAATTTCAATAAGCATTTTACATCGGTCAACATCACTGAACCCCCCACAGCAACTCGCCCTAGCCTTCCCCATTTCTCCTTCTCCCAAATCCAGTCAGCCGATGTTCTGAAAGAGCTGCAAAATCTGGACCCCTACAAATCAGCCAGGCTAGACAATCTGGACCCTTTCTTTCTAAAATTATCTGCCAAAATTGTTGCCACCCCTATTACTAGCCTGTTCAACCTCTCGTGTTGTCTGAGATTCCCAAAGATTGGAAAGCAGCTTCGGTCATCCCCCTCTTCAAAGGGCGGGACACTCTTGACCCAAACTGCTACATACCTATATCTATCCTACCCTGCCTTTCTAAGGTCTTCGAAAGCCAAATCAACAAACAGATTACAGACCATTTCGAATCCCACCAAACCTTCTCCGCTATGCAATCTGGTTTCAGAGCTGGTCATGGGTGCAGCTCAGCCACGCTCAAGGTCCTAAACTATATCTTAACCGCCATCGATAAGAAACAATACTGTGCAGCCGTATTCATTGACCTTGTAGCGGTATTTATTAAGAGAGGGGTAAAGAAAGATTTTGTTCGGGCGCCAGGCAGGTATTAACCCTGCCGAAAGGAAAAGTGTCATGTTTTGTCATATATTGTCTTGTCATTATGCTTTCCCTTCTGTTCGTTTCCCCCTGCTGGTCTTATTAGGTTCGTTCCCTTTTTCTATCCCTCTCTCTCCCCCTCCCTCTCTCTCCTCTCTCTATCGTTCCGTTCCTGCTCCCAGCTGTTCCTCATTCTCCTAACTCACTCATTTAGTCTTTTCACACCTGTCCCCTATTTTGTCCTCTGATTAGAGTCCCTATTTCTCCCCTTGTTTTCCGCTTCTGTCCTTGTCGGATCCTTGTATGATGTTCGCTGTGCTGTGTCATTGTCTCGCCCTGTCGTGTCTTGTCTCCTTCAGATGCTGCGTGTAGCAGGTGTCTAAGTCTGCTACGGTCGGTGCCTTCCCGAGGCAACCTGCAGTCAATGGTCGAGTCTCCAGTCTGTCCTCGTCACTACGAGTGGATTTAAGTTTTTTCCTGTTTTGTTTTCGTCTTGAGTTTTACTGGAATAAAGACTCTGTTTTCGCTAAGTCGCTTTTGGGTCCTCATTCACCTGCATAACAAAAAGAGTAGAATAGAGAGAGTACCACTACCAGACCCACACACATCAGCAGAAGAGACTGCCTGGAGTGTAGCCTGTTTACCAGATAGCCAGTGGAGAGAAAAGAGAATACACACCATATAAAACCCACATCACAGCACAGGGGTAACCCAAACAAGAATACCTCATACAATAATACTAATACTAATAATGGCAGAGCAATTCAACAGCAACTTCATACAAGAACGAACCCAGTCATCAATATAGGATTTGCAATAATCTGTATTATTTTCTAGTGGGTGAGTGCAGAGGGTATGAATGTGGGGGGTGTTCATCGACACAACAAAGGCCTTAAAAATGTCCACAGTCTTCTCGGCCACATGTCATTAGTACACCCCACCTCAATACAGTTCACATAATATACAGCTTGCAAGTAACCTACTAAAATGTCCATCCAAATACTTCTGGCAGGGAAGTAATAGTCCAGCTCTAATGAACTTCAATGGGCAGTGCATTTAACAAATAGAGAGTCTGTTGCAGGGTAAAGCACTGGAATGAGAGCGAAGAGAAAGAGAGAGAAAAAGATAAATCTTAGCTGTGGTCTTCAGGCCTGCCGGTGTCTGACTGTCCGATGGTTTGTTGGTTTGTTTGTTAAAGCTTCGCAACAATGTTGCTACTAATCCATGCAATCCATAACGGGCGCGGTCCCAAACAAAAACAACCACGATCTAAAGCGATCACACCGATGATTGAGTTAAATACTTTATAAACTACAAACGCTGAAAACAAACAAAACTTCTGCAGCACAGCACACACAATCAAACTGTCGCGCCACCCAAGAGTTCCTCCCCAAACAGCTGAACAAGCTCTCTTTATTTCCTCCTTCCTTACTGCTCATGCGCTCTTAAAGTGGCAGCGCACGGTGAAGGCTCCGAGCAGATTTCGCCACAACCTGGCCAAGGCTTTCGACTCTGTCAATCACCACATTCTCATCGGCAGACTCGATAGCCTTAGTTTCTCAAATGATTGCCTCGCCTGGTTCACCAACTACTTCTCTGATAGAGTTCAGCGTGTCAAATCGGAGGGCCTGTTGTCCGGGCCTCTGGCAGTCTCTATGGGGGCGCCACAGGGTTCAATTCTTGGGCCGACTCTCTTCTCTGTATACATCAATGATGTCGCTCTTGCTGCTGGTGAGTCTCTGATCCACCTCTACGCAGACAACACCATTCTGTATACTTCTGGCCCTTCTTTTGACACTGTGTTAACAACCCTCCAGACGAGCTTCCATGTCATACAACTCTCCTTCCGTGGCCTCCAATTGCTCTTAAATACAAGTAAAACTAAATGCATGCTATTCAACCGATCACTGCCTGCACCTGCCCGCCTGTCCAACATCAATACTCTGGACGGTTCTGACTTAGAATATGTGGACAACTACAAATACCTAGGTGTCTGGTTAGACTGTAAACTCTCCTTCCAGACTCACATCAAACATCTCCAATCCAAAGTTAAGTCTAGAATTGGCTTCCTATTTCACAACAAAGCATCCTTCACTCATGCTGCCAAACATACCCTCATAAAACTGGCCATCCTACCGATCCTCGACATCGGCGATGTCATTTACAAAATATCCCCCAATACCCTACTCAATAAATTTGATGCAATTTTATGCAATCTATCACAGTGCCATCCGTTTTGTCACCAAAGCCCCATATACTACCCACCACTGCGACCTGTACGCTCTCATTGGCTGGCCCTCGCTTCATACTCATCGCCAAACGCACTGGCTCCAGGTCATCTACAAGTAATGTCCCCCCTTATCTCAGCTCACTGGTCACCATAGCAGCACCCACCTGTAGCACGCGCTCCAGCAGGTATATCTCTCCGGTCACCCCCAAAACCAATTCTTCCTTTGGCCGCCTCTCCTTCCAGTTCTCTGCTGACAATGACTGGAACGAACTACAAAAATATTTGAAACTGGAAACACTTATCTCCCTCACTAGCTTTAAGCACCAGCTGTCAGAGCAGCTCAGATTACTGCACCTGTACATAGCCCATCTATAATTTAGCCCAAACAACTACCTCTTCCCCTACTGTATTTATTTATTTTGCTCCTTTGCATCCCATTATTTCTATCTCTACCTTGCACATTCTTCCACTGCAAATCTACCATTCCAGTGTTTTACTTGCTATATTGTATTTACTTTGCCACCATGGCCTTATTTTTGTTGCCATTACCTCCCTTAACTCACCTCATTTGCTCACATTGTATATAGACTTATTTTTCTACTGTATTATTGACTGTATGTTTGTTTTACTCCATGTGTAACTCTGTGTTGTTGTATGTGTCGAACTGCTTTGCTTTATCTTGGCCAGTTCGCAATAGTAAATGAGAACCTGTTCTCAACTTGCCTGCCTGGTTAAATAAAGGTGAAAATAAAAAAATAAAAAAATAAAAATGTACAATATTAACCATGTCTACATGTCTACACTGTATTTCTGATCAATTTAATGTTATTGTAATGGTTTACTTTAAAAAACAAGGGCATTTCTAAGTGACCCCAAGCTTTTGAACGGTCATGTATTTTAAAAAATATATAATACCTAATACTTCATGGACTACAATATTCTCCATTATTTAACCAGGGTTCTATCTTTTAGGACCATTCCCCTGTAGTCCCACAGGGACGTTTAACACATTACTGGTACAGCAGTGCTATGGGATGGTCTGGGTTGTTACATTACTGGTACAGCAGTGCTATGGGATGGTCTGGGTTGTTACATTACTGGTACAGCAGTGCTATGGGATGGTCTGGGTTGTTACATTACTGGTACAGCAGTGCTATGGGATGGTCTGGGTGGTTACATTACTGGTACAGCAGTGCTATGGGATGGTCTGGGTTGTTACATTACTGGTGCAGCAGTGCTATGGGATGATCTGGGTTGTTACATTACTGGTACAGCAGTGCTATGGGATGGTCTGGGTTGTTACATTACTGGTGCAGCAGTGCTATGGGATGGTCTGGGTTGTTACATTACTGATACAGCAGTGCTATGGGATGATCTGGGTTGTTACATTACTGGTACAGCAGTGCTATGGGATGATCTGGGTTGTTACATTACTGATACGGCAGTGCTATGGGATGATCTGGGTTGTTACATTACTGATACAGCAGTGCTATGGGATGATCTGGGTTGTTACATTACTGATACAGCAGTGCTATGGGATGATCTGGGTTGTTACATTACTGGTACAGCAGTGCTATGGGATGGTCTGGGTTGTTACATTACTGGTACAGCAGTGCTATGGGATGGTCTGGGTTGTTACATTACTAGTATAGCAGTGCTATGGGATGGTCTGGGTTGTGGCCCCTGAACCCAGACACCAATTTCACTGGGATTTACCTGCTGCCGCACCACCACCAAGCAGCGCTGGGAGTCTGCATCCCAAATGGCACCCTGTTCCGTGTATGGTGCACCACCTTTGACCAGGGCCCAATATCGGGAATAGGGTGACATTTGGCATGCACATAGAGTCTGAGAGAGAAAGAAGATCAGGAGAAGTAGGAAAAAGAGGTGGCTGGATAGTAGGTCATATCCAACGTTTGCACCAGTTAAACTTAATCTTAGACAGAAAACCCCACCTCACCAACAACAGCATGTTTTTATTACTGTCATTTTCACAAATGAAAATTCAGATTTTTTGCATGTCAGCAGACCTGATAAACTAATAATTATATTATAGAAAATAAATTGGATAAATAATGCACATACTTTACTGTGACACCTTGCAGTTCCTGTGAAATTTGAGTAAATTAAATGTAGAAAAATGAAATGGGAACCAAAAACACAGAGAAATTTTGATGTAAATGCAATGATGTAATTCTAAGGCTTTTCAACTGGTGCGGCAGGGGAAAGTTGTACTTTGCTCTTTCCTGACCCTCATTCTTGCAGTCTATGGTGTCATTTACTCTGAAATCTGAACTGTATTTTGTCACGTAGCTGCTTAGCTAGTATCTCTCTCTGAACTCCATCATTGTTAACTGACTTGATACAAGAGAATGCTTACTCAATACAAGCACCAAATTGTCAGTTTGAAAGCCAAACACGGTAGATAGAACCTCTAGTCTCAATTATAAAGAATGTGAGGGTTAACATGAAGACTAGATACAACCAGTAATACTATAAGCCGACAGTAGCCTAGGCATTTAGCTCATCCCCATTCTGGGTGGATTACACGTGCATTAGCAAAATGTGTATTAGACTGTGCCTTTAGATTTAATTCAGGTTAATCTGACTATACCCTCACAGGAAATAAGAACTTAACTGTATACACTACCTGTAAGAGATTAAGCTTAATGCTGTTAAATACAGTATACAATATTGAATACACTAAATACAGTACAGTGAATTCAAGGCAAACAGTCATATTTCTAATGAAACATTTCCCTGCTGCGTAATACAATACCTCAAAGACACTGCACTCTAGAAACTAAGTAAGGCCCCTTACCACCTTGAAGTAGAGACATGTCAGTCGTTCTTCACCATAAGTAAGTAAGTTTGATTTGATTTAATTTGAAGTTGCAGCAGTCCTCCACCTGTCAAACATCTCGGCCTAGCCCTATCTCAGATATTTCTGGAGATAGGATCCTCTATTATTCTCATCTTGTGACAGTCTCCTAGTTGTTATGTTTAGTTATAGCTATGAGGCTGAATTGACATATTTCTCTCTCCCATGCATTGCCTTCTCAACCTAATGAAATGGCACCATTTGTTCCGACTGTAGGGCACTGTTTACACTTTTCATCATTTATCATCACACGATCACAGCTCCACAAACCCGAGGCTTCATTGGAGAATCATATTATGTACATTACATGTTAAGGGTAAAATCTGATATCACATCATCATATTCCAGTTTGATTATTTTAAAACTCCTGAGGCAAACTTGGTTAATCCCGTCATTGTTAATGAAGCATGTTTAATATAATAATGAAATTAGGCATGGCAAGGAAAGTGAAAAGCGCCCGCTTCCCATCCAATGTGTGAGGCCTGACAGCTTTGGATAATCTCATTTGCTAAGCATAATTTAAAATGTTTTGTGTGATTTTCTCTAATGCGTACTGTCTTTCCTCAAGGGCAAGAACATGCTGAACTTCTTGGACAGTTTATAGCTGATGGTAGCTACAACAGTCACCAATGTTATCCATCTACAGAAGTTAAAAGAATTTGAGAACATTCCAGATGCAATATTATAATACACATCAACATAATACATCTATTGTACATACAATATAAGTACATACAATATAAGTACATACAATATAAGTAATATACAATATAAGTACATACAATATAAGTACAGTGGACCATGGACCCCCTTTTTTTTACCACCCTGTGCTTTTAACTTGAAAATTCATTGTGTTCAACTATTGGTCACTAAGGTGACCCACAATTGTCATCAGCATGCGATTCTTCCTTCTATCTGGGAAGATAACACATCTGCTCAAAAGAAGTGTGAGCAGATTGACAGTTCTTTGTCTATTAACAAAGCATAGTTGATAAAAAACAAACAAATAAACTGCTTGGTTGTCCATACAATCTGCAAACATTTAGGAGAGAACTAGGCTACATAAAACTAGTTTGATTTAGCTGGTTTGTCGTAAGGGATTCCATTAATGGGACACAGCACCTGTGTGAAATCCTCTGGTCTTATCGGCCACACCTTTCAATTACTCCAGTTGGCTCTAAACCTGTGTTTTGTTTTCTCTCTATCCCTTCAGCCAGCATAAATCTAATGGACATTCAGATTTACACATTAAGTTTGCAATTATTACCATAAAAGTGTTTTTTTCTGGGGTCTGAATATATGTAGCTCAATATAGATCATACAGTAGAGGTATTTCATATGTACATTATATGAATCTATATCTAATCCTCTTCCATCATGACAACAACTATTTTGGAGATGACATAATGGTGCTGTAATCCACTTTTATGTGGGTTAACATATCTGGGATTTTGTCATGCTTTGTGTGAATTCCCCAGTAACTGCTCGTCTCTGTTGTGTTTCAGAGAGAACAAGTATGTTGTCATCTTTCATCGGCCCCATGAAGTTTAGAGACACTGGGACAACAACATCAAGAGACCATGGAGACACTTCAAGTCAATTATTTATATATTTCCCTTTCCATGCTATTCACTCACACCACATTTCAATCAGAGTAGCACACCAGCAATGTATCCGTTTATCAGTTCGTAAAGCTTTAACAAGAGAAAGGTATTGTGATTCATTTGAAAACAGCATCACATTTTGTAAAGGCAGAATATTTCAGGTCATCCCATCCCCGTAACCTTTTGCTAAGCTCTCCCATATCCTGTAGTTTACTTTTCTTGAAAATCTCATCAACCAAATGTGACAAGTCATAAAGTTTTCCTCAACTATGTTTCTTCTGGACTTGGGAACAGGTACCAGCAGTGTTGAGGTGAAGGAGAACCGCGACAGCAGAAACAAAGTGGACTATTCCACCATACTACAACCTGGACATCATACATCATCAGCTCTTTGCACTGACATCTCCAAAAGAAAGACGACAGTGGACTGTAGCCTGGTACCTGCACATCATACACCAGCTCTTAACACTGACATCTCCAGAGGGCTCTCAAGGACCACTGCTCTACAGAGGAAGCAGACATTGGTGGAAGGAAAAGACAGGCTTCTCTACGAACTCCAGTTGATTTGTAAGAGGACGGCCCATTGTCTCACGTCAGATAGCGCCACGATTCCGTCTGCACGGTGGGTCGGGGGACGAGCGTCGCATGGGAGTGATGCCACCTGTCAGAAGACAATGATGACTTCCTGGTCTGGCACAAAGAAGAATGCCCTGGTGCATTTGAATGAGCTGAGACCAGGTCTACAGTATGAGATAGTGTCTCAGACAGGGCCAGTTCACGCCCCTGTGTTCGCTGTAGGAGTAGAGGTCAACGGACTCAGGTTCGAGGGCCGAGGCCCCACCAAGAAGAAGGCTAAGATGAGAGCAGCAGAGATGGCTCTTAGGTCCTTCATCCAGTTCCCCAACGCCCATCAGGCTCACATCACCATGGGAAACCTCAACTTCATCAACACCACAGCACCAGCAGACTTCACCTCAGATCAGGCTGATCTCGTCCCCGACACGCTCTTCAAGGAGTTTCAGCCAGAAGCACAGGAAGACCAAATCCTTAATCACAGAACAGGGGGAAAGGAGTTGCAGTTCGAGGAACCACCAGCACAAGGACAACTCTACAGAGCAGTGAAAAAAGGACAGGAGTTGCTCTCTAGTATCTGTAACCATGGGAGACTAGTGCGCCTGACCCTTGACCTGATGTCCTCAGCCAATCAGAAAAGGCAGAGGATCGGTTCCTCTATCGTTGGGGAACTGAGGCCCGTGGCTCTGCTCAATGAGTTGATGCCAGGCTTGAGGTATGTCTGCCTGACAGAGAGAAAGAAAGGCAGGCCGATCAGGAGCTTTGTGATGGCAGTACGGGTGGATGGAAGGGTATTTGAGGGCTGTGGGCGCAGTAAGAGGCTGGCTAAAGCCGAGGCAGCAGCCTCAGCCCTACAGGACCTGTTTAACATCAGTCTGGGTCCTGAGAGGAGCATCAGCAATACTGCCAGCTGGGCCAAGAGCGCACAGCTACCTCAGGTGAGTACCATTACGAACTTAAAGGGATACTTCGGGAGGCCCATTATCTACTTCCCCAGAGTCAGATTAACTAGTAGATACCCATAGACTTCCTGTCATTGCTCTTACTTCCTTCATACTGGATGTAGAGACATAAAAATGATATCCACAAGTTCATCTGACTCTGGGGAAGTAGATAAGGGTTCAGAGCTGGAAGGAAAATTCTACTGTTTTATAATGCTATGGGAAGATATAATTGTTAATCTTGCAATCGGTGTCAAGCCTGTGTATTCAATTTGGACTGATATTCAGTATTTTCTAAAACAAAGATAATGTTGAGATACAGTGTTTACATTTGCTGTAAATTGGATATAACAATCACAGTGCATTACATTTTTTATTATTACTTTCATTCACATCCTCCTTGAAGTGAACAGGGTTTTTGGACATATCCAGTCCTTTGTCTCTGTTGCTGCAGTATGAGCATCCATCCCATCTTTTAAATGGTCCTACTGAATTTGTCTAAGGTGCTCTGACTGCCACCAAATGTAGTGTATCGTATCAATATGCCTTCCATGTGCAGGAGCCTAAGGACTAACGATGTCCTGTCCTGCATGCCCAACCACAGCAGCTAAACAACCCTGTTATGTCTGTCTGGCCTCAGAAAAGCTGCACCTCTTGTCATCTTTTGCTGCTATGCACACATAAAAAATACAATAGTATACTATGGTATAAATACTATAGTATTCACCATTGTGTTTTTGCATACTTTACTGTAATATTCATTGTAGTGTTTTTGCGGCCTAAAATCTACAGAAAGACTACAGTGAATACTATAGTATTTACTGTAGTATACTTTTGTATTTACGGTTAACTATAGTATAAATACTATAGTAAAAGAACTGTAGTATATACTAAAGTAATTCATGTGGTGTTTTTGCAGATTGCAGTATACATTAGTATTTACTGTAGTGTTTTTGCTGAATGTAATTTAGTGTAGTATTTAATGTGGTGTTTTTACAGACATTACTGTAGTATGTACTATAGTGTTTTTGTTTTATTATCTTTAACATAGAAGTGGAGGCTTTCTCCTTGAGGATACTCAAAAAGCAAATTTTCCTAAACATGTGTTTTTGTAGACATTACTGTAGTATTTACTACAGTGTTTTTTTGCAGATAATACTGTAGTATTCTACTACTACAACATTCTGTAGTAAGTACTACACATGATCGAGGGATACTTCAGTGTGTACTACAGTGTATTACAGAATTCTATACTAAACTGTAGTATTTTTTCATCTGTCTGCATCCTGAATTACATTTGAAGACGATTTGTCCCAGAAGTTTAGTTCCATGAGTCTGACATGTCAATGGAAAGGAAGGCAAGCTTTACCATTATGGAGAGTTTGTCCACAAGACATAGGCTCTTGTTTGGCTACTAGCAGACAAACTGGCTCTATTTCAAAATGTCTTTCCTTGATTCCTTGCATCCTATCTCCTCATCTCCTTCTCAAACGTATTGGAGGAGAAGATCTAAAATCCCTCCCTTCTGAACTTCTTCTCCAATTCGAGAAGGAGGTGAGGCGAGAGGATGCAAGGAATTCAAATCATATCAGACTTTATTTGTCACATGCGCCGAATACAACAAGTGTAGACTTTACAGTGAAATGCTTAGTTACAAGCCCTTAACCAACAGTGCAGTTCAAGAAGAAGAAAATATTTACCAAGTAGACTAAAATAAAAAGTAATAATAAAAAGTAACACAAGAATAACAATAACGATGCTATATACAGGGGGTACCGGTACCTAGTCAGTGTGCAGGGGTACAGGCTAGTTGAGGTAATCTGTACATGTAGGTGGGGCTGAAGTGACTATGCATAGATAACAAACATCGAGTAGCAGCAGTGTACAAAAGGGGGGGTCAATGTAAATTGTCCATGGCGGTTTTATTAATTGTTCAGCAGTCTAATGGCTTAGGGGTAGAAGCTGTTGAGGAGCCTTTTGGTCCTAGACTTGGCGCTCCGGTACCACTTGCCTTGCGGTAGCAGAGAAAACAGTCTATGACTTGGGTGACTGGAGTCTCTGACAATTTTATAGGCTTTCCTCTGACACCGCCTATTATATAGGTCCTGGATGGCAGGGAGCTCGGCCCCAGTGAAGTACTGGGCCGTTGGCACTACCCTCTGTAGTGCCGTACAGTCAGATGCCGAGCAGTTGCCATACCAGGCAGTGATGTAACCGTTCAGGATTGCATCACCTGGGTTTTTGGACACATCCTGGGTTTTTCATCAGACGGATCCCTAGCCCTCCAAAAAGTGCCTCAAAGTCAGGCATCTAGCTAGACACCTTAATGAACATTATCATCACAGCCTATTAGTGATCAAGGAGGAGCCCCAGACTGAAGGAGATTGAAATTAAGAGCGGAGGAGGTGTGAAGAGCATATTAATCTGACAGATAATGATTTAACACGCTCATTATGCATCATTACACATGACCTTGTGCATCCCCATTTAGACAACATACTTCCTTTCCATTCATCTCTCCAAGCTTGATATCAGGGGATGGGTGGGATGATAACTTGAATTATTATGTATTGTATGAATTATGTAAATAAAGTGGATGTGTTAGCCTATTAATTATTATTGTTAATCAACTAGCTACTAAATATTGTCAATATATCAATATATCAATATATTGTCAAAGTATCTCTCTTCTGAGATAAACTTACCATATAATGCTCATGTAATACTGTATGTCCAGTATGTCTCCCGAGTGCCACAGCGGTCTAAGGCACTGCATCTCAGTCACTACAGTCCCTGGTTAGAATCCAGGCTGCATCACATCTGGCTGTGATTGAGAGTCCCATAGGGCGGGGCACTATTGGCCCAGGGTCGTCTAGGGTAGGCCATCATTGTAAGTAAGAATTTGTTCTTAACTGACTTGCCTAGTTAAATAAAGGTAAAAAATATATCTATATAGGAAATAGGGTACCATTTCAGATGAACCCTATGACAGCTTTCAATAAATCTGACAGAGGTTTCTTCTTTGTCAACTCTCCCTGAGACATCTTTTTTTATTCAACATTTAGTTAACTAGGTAAGTCAGTTAATTAAGGATCCACCCCTTCTTTTCAATTTTTGCCTAAAATGATATACTCAAATGTAACTGCCTGTAACTCAGGCCCTGAAGCAAGGATAAGCATATTATTGATACCATTTGAAAGGAAACACATTGAAGATTGTGGAAATGTGAAAGGTATGTAGGATAATATAACACATTAGATCTGATAAAAGATAATACACGGGGAAATCAAACCGTTCTTTTGTATTTTTTTTGTACCATCATCTTTGAAATGCAAGAGAAAGGCCAGAATGTATTATTCCAGCCCAGGTGCGATTTCGAATTTGGCCAATAGATGGCAGCAGTGTTTGTGAAAGTTTTAGACTGATCCATTGAAATATTGCATTTCTGTTCAAAATTGTGTATCAAGACTGCCTAAATGCGCCTAATTTGTTTATTAATAACTTTTCAAGTTCAAAATTGTGCACTCTCTTCAAAAAATCGCATAGTATTATTTCACTGTAATTGCTACTGTAAATTGGACAGTGCAGTTAGATTAACAAGAATTTAAGCTTTCTGCCAATATCAGATATGTCTATGTCCTGGGAAATGTTCTTGTTACTTACAACCTCATGCTAATTGCATTAGCCTATGTTAGCTCAACCTTCCCGTGGAGGACCTACCAATCCTGAAGAAGATTTATTAAGAACAAATTCTTATTTACAATGACGGACTAGCCCGGATGACGCTGGGCCAATCGTGCGCTGCCCTATGGGACTCCCAATCACAGTCGGATGTGATTCAGCCTGGATTCGAACCAGGAACTGTAGTGGCACTTGGGAGCCCCTATATAATGCACTACATTTGACCAGAGCCCATATGGGATAATGTCAACTATTATCTGGTTGTTTTGGTAGGTAAATGTTTGTTTGATCCACTATGTGGATGTTTACGTGGATGTGAAAATAGATGTTATCTTGGCCGCTGTCTGTCTGATTTGACAGTGATCCATCCACTTGTGTGATAACAGTGCTTTGCAGAGTATATCTTCCACTTGGTGAGAGAGAAACACAGTGAGCTGGCTGACTGTTGCTGCACTCCCTCCCAGTCACACAGGCGTCACAAAGTACTGGCAGGCATCGTAATGACCAGAGGTAGGCTATGGACTGCGTTCAAATGGCACCCTATTCCCTATATAGACAGTTGCAGTCAAAAGTTTGGACACACCTATTCAGTCCACCTATTTTCATTATTTTTACTATTTTATACATTGTAGAATAATTGTGAAAACATCATAACTTTGAAATAACAGATATGGAATCATGTAGTAACCAAAAAAAGTGTTAAATAAATCGAAATATATTTTATATTTGAGATTCTTCAAAGTAGCCACCCTTTGCCTTGATGACAGCTTTGCACACTCTTGGCGTTCTCTCAACCAGCTTCATGAGGTTGTCACCTGCAATGCATTTCTATTAACAGGTGTGCCTTGTTAAAGTTAATTTGTGGAATTTCTTTCCTTCTTAATGCGTTTAAGCCAATCAGTTGTGTTGTGACAAGGTATGGGTGATATATAGAAGATAGCCCTATTTGGTAAAAGACCAAGTCCATATTATGGCAAGAACTAGAGGTTGACCGAATCGCAATGGCCGATTAATTAGGGCCGATTTCAAGTTTTCATAACAGTCGGAAATTTTTGGACACCGATTTGGCAAAAAAAAATATTTGTCCAACGCTCTAACCACCTGCTTTACATTGCACTCCATGAGGAGCATGCCTGTTATGCAAATGTAGTAAGAAGCCAAGGTAAGTTAATCGGTATCGGCTTTATTTGGCCCTCCAATAATCGGTATCGGCGTTGAAAAGTCATAATCGGTCGACCTCTAGCAATAACAGCTCAAATAAGCAAAGACAAAAGACTGTCCATCATTACTTTAAGACATGAAGGTCAGTCAATGCAAAAAATGTAAAGAACTTTGAAAGTTTCTTCAAGTGCAATCGCAAAAACTATCAACTGCTATGATGAAACTGGCTCTCATGAGGATCACCACAGGAAAGGAAGTCCCAGAGTTACTTCTGCTGCAGAGAATAAGTTCATTAGAGTAAATTGCACCTCAGATTGCAGCCCAAAAAATGCTTCACAGAGTTCAAGTAACAGACACATCAACTGTTTAGATGAGACTGTGTGAATCAGGCCTTCATGGTCGAATTGCTGCAAAGAAACCACTACTAAAGGACACCAATAAGAAGAAGAGACCGACTTAATTGGGCCAAGAACCACGAGCAATGGACATTAGACCAGTGGAAATCTGTCCTTTAGTCTGATGCGTCCAAATTTTAGATTTTTGGTTCCAACCGCCGTGTCTTTGTGAGACGCAGAGTAGGTGAACGGATGATCTCTGCATGTGTGGTTTCCACAGTGAAGTATGGAGGAGATGGCGTGATGGTGTGGGGGTGCTTTGCTGGTGACACTGTCAGTGATTTATTTAGAATACTAGCATGGCTAACACAGCATTCTGCAGCGATATGCCATCCCATCTCGTTTGCGTTTTTCAACAGGACAATGACCCAACACACCTCCAGGCTGTGTAAGGGATATTTGACCAAAAAGGAGGGTGATGGAGCGCTGCATCAGATGACCTGGCCCCCACAGTCACCCGACCTCAACCCAATTGAGATGGTTTGGGATTAGTTGAACCGCAGAGTGAAGGGAAAGTAGGCAACAAGTGCTCAGCATTTGTGGGAACCCTTTTAAGACTACTGGAAAAGCATTCCAGATGCTGGTTAAAATAATTTCAAGAGTGTGCAAAGATGTTGTCAAGGCAAAGGGTGGCTACTTTGAAGAATCTCAAATATAAAATATATTTTGATTTGTTTAACACTTTTTTAGTTACTACATGATTCCATGTGTGTTATTTCATAGTTTTGATGTATTCACTATTATTCCACAATGTAGAAAATAGTAAAAATAAAGAAAACCCCTTGAATGCGCAGGTTTGTCCAAACTTTTGACTGGTACTGTATAATGCACTACTTTTAACCAGAGCCAATTTGGGATGCAACCATGATGACACATTTCATTGACTTTTAATATGGTAGTAAAATATTCAACAAGTCCAATTTTAAAATGGTGCATCTCTCCCTATACAACTGTAGATACCAGCAGAAATCGTAAATTAATCAAAAGACTCTGAATATAGGTCTGTATAGAGTACAGTAAGCCAGTCGACTGGGAGTGCACATAAGAGACTTCAGTTGAAGCCAGCATGGGAAACTCTCATTCAAAAACATTAGAGCTCCCCGGATCTAATAGAATACCTAAAAATGAGAGCGTGGGCACAACCATAAATTAGAATTAATTACTTTCTATTCATTCTATTTCTATGGGCACCGTGCTTCCCAGATATTGCTGCCCCAAAGGGCAGTGGTTCCAATAGGAATCCCTGCCAGCTCATTCATATAGAATTCCTCACAGGAAAATAAGCAGTTGCTCAGCTTGCTCTGCAACACAAGATGCAGCTTTATACCACTACCATTGATGAGAGAAGACTGTCATTACGTCTTTGTAAATATTTCATGAGGTGCTGTAACAAGACAACAATATAGTAGGAGACTGGTGCATTATGTTCTGTCCTGTTAAGAGTCATTTCTTATTCAGAAGCCATTTATTTTGCCATCTTAGTCTATTACAGTAATATTTTAATTAGATGAAGTTCTTTGTAGAGAGAGCCAAATTACGGTAACAGATATTCAAAAAGACAAGAGTTGGGTTGCATCCCAAATGTCATCCTATTTGATTCCCAATGTAGTGCACTACTTTTGACGAGGCCCATAGGGTCCAAATAAGTCAAACAAAAAACAGTGTACTATATAGGGAATTGGGTATCATTTAGATACTCACAAATCTATTGTATAGGTCTACTGTGCTGATTTTTGTTTGTTGTTGGCTAGTAAGAGGACCTTTTGTCTCCTATTATGGTCAGGTTTTGATCTGAGGCGAGCCCAGGTGGTGTCTTTGGGGACAGGGACCAAGTGTATCAGTGGAGAGTGTGTCAGTGACCAGGGATGGGCGGTTAATGACTGCCATGCTGAGGTCACCACCAGGAGGGCTTTCCTCCGCTTCCTCTATGCCCAACTGGAGCTTTTCCTCTGGTAATATACTGTATACATACTGTCATACACTGTATCTGTACACAAGGGTTGCATTCCAACTAGCACCCTATTTCCTATGTTGTGCACTACTTTTGATTAGGGCCCTGGGCTCTGGTTAAAAGTAGTGCACTATAAAGGGAATAGGGTGTAATTTGGGATGTAATCAAGGCCATAGCCCTGAGGATGAAGTTGAAGAATCTTTGCTTTTGTACCTTTGAATTGAAGTTACAAGTGAACAATGTAATATCAGCTATTACCTATCTGCGCTGATGTTTTGGTGCCATTTTAAAAATAACGACTTCATGTAACTGTTCTGTTATGCCCCCTGAACCATCACTACAAAATCACCTCTAGTATAATTTTGTACTAGAGGTTCTTTTTAAATACCTGAATAATTAAACGTGTATTCCCACCAACGTCAAGTGCACAAGGATGATTGAAGTAGATAAATGTTCAGCATAAAAATCCCTTTTAATCTCAAAATATCTTTATTTGGGTGATTAGGCGACACACAGGACCATCATTTCAGCTAAACCTAGGGTACGACAAAGTGACACGGGCGCTGAGGGGGGGTGAGCCAAAGCCATTTACTACAGTCATCTTTACGTGTGAACTGTTTTGAGAAAAAGTTGCGCTGCTCCCTAAAAATACCCCACTTCAATCCAGCTACGACGAAGTTGCGAGTTCTGTTCTCTGCAGCAGAGTCGCATTTTCCAAATGACTAACAGCCTCTCCTCTCGCTCCCGGGCGTCTGCATGGTCCTAAAAATCAGTCCCTAATTCCGCTAAATTGCATTTGCCTTTCAATCAGGATTGCAATGATTTTAGTAGCCTATTTTAAATTGTTGGTGTTGAGCTAGGCTATTATACCCAATTAAGGCCCCTGGCTACACGTTACCACTTCTTAAAAAGTTCATACTCAAAATGATCATAACAACATAATTTCCTTGTTTAGCAACCGGCCAGGCAGTTTGGAGCAGTCGATTTTTGTGCGAGACAAAGAGTCAGTATACAGACTGAGAGACGGTATTCTGTTCCATATGTATGTGAGTTCATCGCCCTGCGGGGACGCACGCCTCAACTGTCCCTACGAGATCACAGCTACACGTAAGAAATCTTGACATTTGTTAGTTGATTTTATTTAATTCATACTCACAGTCAACAAGACTGAATTATGCGGAATGCACAGTTACATTAAGACCATACTTTAAAAAGCTCCACCTGTCTGTACTGTGCTTTGTAGAGAAACTTATTATATCAATTATATCAATTGTCTCCTCTCCCAGACCAGAGCGGGTATAGATTTGTGAGGAAGTTGCGCTGCCATCTGAGGATGAAGATGGAAGGCGGTGAGGGTACACTTCCTGTCAGCGTACTGAGAGCCAATCAGAAATGGGACAGGAGGTTACCGAGGGAAGCTCCCGTAACGATGTCCTGCACAGATAAAATTGCCAGGTGAGCTCCAGATAGACAGTGAGAACTTTCCCACTGATTCACAAAAGTATAACATACTGTATAAAAGGGGGCTTGTCTGCTTGGTGTCTAGCCTCATTGTTTGTGTCTCCAGGTGGAATATTCTAGGTCTCCAGGGCTCTCTCCTGTCTCACCTGGTGGAGCCAGTGTACCTCCACAGCCTCACAGTGGGCAGCCTGTGCCACACGGGTCACCTGGGAAGGACCATGGCACGACGCATGGGGCACATCGCCCCTCTGCCCTCGTCCTATAGACGCAACAGGCTACTGCTCTGCTGTAAGTCACGCCCCCTGCCCTCGTCCTATAGGGGCGGCAGGTAGCCTAGTGGTTAGAGCATTGGACCAGTAACCGAAAGTTTGCAAGATCGAATACCCGCACTGACAGTGTAAAAAGATGTCATCCTACCCCTGAACAAGGCATTTAACCCACTGGCCATCATTGAAAATAAGAATTTGTTCTTAACTGACTTACCAAGTTAAGTAAAAATAAACACAATAGACTGCAAGTCATGCCCCCTGCCCTCGTCCTATAGACACAATAGACTGCTCCTTGGCTGTAAGATACACCCCCCTGCCCTCATCCTATAGACACAATAGACTGCTCCTCGGCTGTAAGATACACCCCCCTGCCCTCGTCCTATAGACACAACAGGCTTTTCCTCGGCTGTAAGTCACCCAGATATAAGAGGTTGCTTCAGATATTTAGGTTCACGTTACATGTCCATGAGTCAGTTCATTTGGCAGAAGACTACTTAGTGCTAGAGACTTGACAAAGATAAATGTTAGGAGGCCTGGTGGAGATGTTCCCTACCAGGACAAACAGCTTGTTCTTCCAGACACTTTTCATGGTCCGGTCTCTTCCTCTAACGTTATGCCTCTATTCTGGCATCTGAATAGGCATGTTAAGTATGTACCTGCCCCTCCTCTCGGGTCTCACTGACTCCTGACCCCAGTCTGGTCTCTGTGTGCTCTCCAGGCCTCAGCAGCAGTGAGGGTCGGCAGCCAGGGAAGTCCCCAAGCTTCAGTGTGAACTGGAGTGCTGGAGATGGAGAGCTGGAGGTGGTGGATGTCTCCACAGGCAGGAAAGAGTCAGGGACACCATCCAGACTCTGCAAGAGATCCTTCTTCACTCGCTGGGAGAGACTACACCACCAGGTTAGTTATGCATAGGGAAGCTAAAGATTGCTTCCCAATTGGCACCCTATTCCCTGCATAGTTGACTATTAGGGTAGTTTGACACATGTACAGTATGTATTGGATAAAGGTATTGACAAATGATTTGCTTACTGCAGATAGTAGAAAAGATCAATCTTCATTCAAATGCAGATGTGATCCATCTTTCTGTGTCCATCTAATGCTAATTATTATGACAATGTTTTTAAAGTACAGTTTCATCTCCATCGTGAAATTAAATATGTATGTGGCAGCGCGTTCCACTGTTCCAAATGGCAGCGGTTAAATTTTGATGACATTACAGAGTCATAATTATTTAGAAAAGCATTTGAGTAGCTTCCCATAGAAAGGCTTCCTGCACTCAGTATCACATGCAAGAATACACACAGTCATCTAAAAATCCATCCTGGCTGTAGTCCATTAAATATGTTTTTGTAGAGAGGGAGAGAGACAGAGCAATAGGGAATATAAAGCAAAGTCCACAGAATGTTAATTTGTTTGGTGAAATTTAAATGGTGGAGATAGCCCAGCTGTTGAAGTTTTCAGTTTATGTTGGCTCATTAGTTTTTATTCTATCTGGGTGGTGTATTTTATTAACCCTTTCTTACTGTCTCCATCTACTCAGCTTAGCAGTCCAGGAGGAGTATTGGATGCAGAGGAGGCCCATTTTCTTATGTCAAATAGCACAACGACTCTGTCTGCACGGTCGGTTGAGGGAAGAGTATCGCCTAGGAGTGACGCCACCTGTCGGAAGAAAATGGAGGAGGCCATGAAGACGTACTGTGGTGCTAAGATGGCAGCAGGGGCCTACCAGAGAGCCAGGCAGAAGTTTGTCATCTCGCTGCAGGAGGCAGGTCTCGGCATCTGGAACAGGAAACCACCAGAACAGGAGCATTTCCAGAGCAGGGTGTGAGGGGCTCTTCTAGAAGAAGCAGTCCAGGGAATTTTCTTTAGCCAAATTCCCTCACACACACACACACACACACACACACACACACACACACACACACACACACACACACACACACACACACACACACACACACACACACACACACACACACACACACACACAAGCTGTTCCAATCATGGTAACTAAGAGGTTGTAAAATACAATGTCACTACGATAGGAACAGCACATACAGTGCCTTCGGGAAAGTATTCAGACACCCGAGACAGGATTGTATCGAGGTACAGATCTGGGGAAGAGCACCAAAACAATTCTGTAGCATTGAAGGTCCCCAAGAACACAGTGGCCTCCATCATTCTTAAATGAAAGTAGTTTGGAACCACCAAGACTGGGGGAGAAGGGCTTTGGTCAGGGAGGTGACCAAGAACCCAATGGTCAACCTGACAGAGCTCTAGAGTTCCTCTGTGGAGATGGGAGAACCTTCCATAAGGACAACCATCTCTGCAGCACTTCACTAATCAAGACTTTATGGTAGAGTGGCTTGACGGAAGCCAATCCTCATTAAAAGGCACGTGACAGCCCGCTTGGAGTTTGCCAAAAGGCACCTAAAGACTCAAAAACAAGATTCTCTGGTCTGATGAAACCAAGATTGAACTCTTTGGCCTGAATACCAAGCGTCATGTCTGGAGGAAACCTGGCACCATCGCTATGGTGAAGATTGGTGGTGGCAGCATCATGCTGTGGGGGTGTTTTTCAGTGGCAGGGTCATGGAGACTAGTCAGGATCGAGGCAAAGATCAATGGAGCAATGTACAGAGAGATCCTTAATGAAAACCCGCTCCAGAGCCCTCAGGTCCTCAGACTGGGGCGAAGGTTCACCTTCCAACAGGACAACGACCCTAAGCACACAGCCAAGACAACGCAGGAGTGGTTTCGGGACAAGTCTCTGAATGTCCTTGAGTGGCCCAGCCAGAGCCCGGACTTGAACCCCATCGAACACCTCTGGAGAGACCTGAAAATAGCTGTGCAGCGACGTTCCCCATCCAACCTGACAGAGCTTGAGAGGATCTGCAGAGAAGAATGGGAGAAAATCCCCAAACACTGGTGTGCCAATGACTATCCTGTGAGGATCACAATGGATCAGATCAACTTGGCAATGGCTGACAATAACCAGACCTTCTCTCATCCGCAGAGGGGAGGAGGGAACTGGTGTGGGAGTTTTGACACCTCCACACCCGGTCGTAAATTTAAGTAGAAGAAGACCTTCTTTCTCCCCCTTTAGTGTCGACCAAAGGAATGTCTTTGTGTCACAGTCTGTTCCCGCTGAAACTCTAACATGGTCAAACGTGGATAATGGAACAATATTTCTAACATAACAATGTGGGGAATGGTCAGTGGGGAAATATGGAAAACCAATGTAATATTGGTTTTCATTTTGTGATGTCATTAAAAAACTGTATGGATGAAATACTATAACTTGGAAAGTATGTCCTCTTTATCTGTCAAGGTTTCATCCAATACATTGTGCATTTGATATGGTCAGCGACTTCAATGAGTTCCGATGTTTTTTCATCCAACTTGGTCATTATGTTCATTAATTGGATCGTCTTTGGTCTGCAGCATTTGGACTAGAACATTACTGCTTTGAGTGTTCATCAGAACTATCATATTATCAAGTTGCAAGACCCTGTTTGTAGATAACTCGTCCGATTTATCTAGTTTTGCGTGGACTTCATTGT
The DNA here is from genome assembly GCF_021184085.1 of Oncorhynchus gorbuscha. Lineage (NCBI taxonomy): Eukaryota > Metazoa > Chordata > Actinopteri > Salmoniformes > Salmonidae > Oncorhynchus > Oncorhynchus gorbuscha. The sequence goes on along the minus strand of NC_060180.1, from coordinate 58,704,833 downwards.
ATTTAGTTTTGGCTAAATTGAGTTGTTCCTGTAGAAGACGATTTTGTTGAAGAGTTTGGGCTCGTCCGTCGTCATAAGTTTTTGTCATTACTTTTAATTGTTCAGTTTTCAAACGCAGTTCCACGGCTAGCAGTATTGTTCCCTTTTCTGCTTTTGTCATTCGTTTCCCTGTTCTCTCCAGCTGTCCCTTCATGTCAGCCGGTTCTCGTGCTTCTGCTGTGCACTGCGGTACTGGACAGATGTCAATCTCTGCTGGCGGCCATATATTAGGGCTAAACTGGAGAGAACCTTTACAGGGCCTGTGTCTGATGATCTATTTGGGAGGGCGTCTGTCGCAATTTCTGCTGTTTTCTTGCGTATGTCATAGTTTGGGTTTATATCGCTGCTGAGGTCAGCGATCAATCGATCTATGGGTGAGGGTTCACTGGGGGGTGGGTGGGTGAGTTGTTGGAAGCTGCAAAAATGATTTATCTATCAGCAATGTGGGGGTTGGACGACAATGAATTTGCCAAAGCAAATTTAATTTATTATGCAATGTTAATGATTAATCATACCTGATTAACCTGAAAGCGTTCCTGTGGTTGGTTGGAACAAATTAATTTGGTCCTTATCCAAATGATCAACCCGGTAAAATGTTTGTTTGGCAATTTAACTTCCTTGTTAAATCGAATGAGACAATGATATCCAAACAGTTGAAATTGGTTGGACATTATATAAGGGTAACCAGTTGTTACAAATGTGAGAAGACATTGGCCCTCGCATTGGAATTCTTTAAAAAAAAATGTACTGTCGATTTTTCACCACAATGGAACACTCACCCCTAAAATCTGAACTCACAAGGGATTCCAGCAGAGGCAGGACTTCTATCCCCCAAGGCGCAGGATTTCGCTGTGAACAAAGGGCAATGGATGCTTCCTCTTTGTTTGCTTAACATCTAATGCAAAGCTAGCAGTCCTTGTACAAGAATGTTAACTTCCAAGCACACACAGGGTCCCCTTCAATACGGGACCTGGGGTTTACTTAAGACGACTCACGTTCAACCCAATCAGCATTTGGTGCTTGCGATGTTATTGGAACATGTGATAACATAAATAAATATTAGCTGTGTATACTCACGCTTCTGAAGCGCGATAGACAGATATAATAATCCACTTTGGCCAAACGAATATATCCTTAATTGGCCGGCCCATATGTCCTGGCTCTAGGAATTAATATTCCACTTTCTACACTGATCCTTACTCAGTATGCAACACCGGAGGCAATCTTTCTAGTATCTTGGTCAAAAGGAATCACAGTCCCCCCTTCACGATAATCCTGCCTACGGCTCCAATGGTGTATAACTTAATCCGCTACACAATTCATATAGACTGAATTCAACAGCAAGGCCTAATTCTGTTTTAGATTCCTCGCACAGGGTCTCCAATATGTTGTGCCTTTACTTTCATTAATCTGATGATTTATTTAATCCACTAACTATGTTTAATTGTTACCCGATTAAATTAATCATGTAACAATTAACTCATTAGGAATTTGAGGCACCACGGAAGAGGTTGTTTAAAGAATTACCATCTTCCGAATTAAAAACTTTAAGGTATATATCTATTTAATCGAACCTCCTGCATCTCCAAAAACCCAGCCTAGCTCATGATTCATTACTACACCAATTGGTTAATTATTTATTTACTAGCTAACTAAAATGAGAGATCAGGATAACATACACATATAATACATGAGACAAAGGTCCCTAATGGACTTTTACAATATGGTGGCTTTCCTCACCACGACATGGAGAGGGAGATAGAGAGATAGAAAAATACACATTATTCTCACATTAATCATATTGTTTGCATATGAACCGACGCTCGTTTGGAATAAGAAATCATGAATGTATTTACGTATGGGTGTCTTTGTCCGTCATGTAAGTCCTGAACAGAACTACAGAGTTCATTCTTCCATCCGCTTCTGAAGCTGCTTATTTGATGATAAGCCAGCTGTGCCAATGGTTCCAGTGGGGTGAGGAGAATAGCGTACAGTGATTTGAGACTCATAGTAGGATGGGATGGTTTGAAGAGTTTGAAATATTTGACTCAGGACAGCTAATCAGCTGTACAAATGATTGTCTGAGGGGAGTTTTCTCTCTTCTTCCTCCCCGTGTTGATTATTCAGGATTCAGACCACTATGTGCTGCAGCTCTTCGTCTCTCTAGTCTAAAGGAAGGTGAGTTTATTCTTCACCTCATGTTGAGGTTCAAAGTTCCAACCATTTCAAAAATGTAGCTACCACTCCACACTTTTGTGGTCTAATGTTAATTTCATTACCAAGGCTTTTTGGGCACTCTGATGTCTCCATCAGTCTGACACGCTCTCTGACCTCACTTGGGGCGTGGCTACTTACTTATGCATAGTTTATAGGAGAAAGACTATCTTATACCTTGTATATCTAAACAAAAAATACTTTCATAATTTGTCATATTATATGCACAACGTATTGGATCGAAACTTGACAGATAAAGGGGATATACTTTCCAAGTTACAGTGTTTCATCCATACAGTTTTTAATGACATCACAAAATGAAAACCAATATTACATTAGTTTTCCATAGTTCCCCACTGACCATTCCCCACATTATGTTAGCAATATTGTTCCATTATCCATGTTTGACCGTGTTAGAGTTTCAGCGGAGACAGTCTGTGAAACAAAGACATTCCTTGGGTTGACACTAAAGAGGGAGAAATAAAGTCTTCTACTTAAATTTATGACCGGTTGTGGAGGTGTCAAAACTCCCACACCAGTTCCCTACTCCTCCCTGCGGGTGAGAGAAGGTCTGGTTATTTTCAGCCATTGCCAAGCTGATCTGATTCATTGTGATCCTTACAGGACAAGCTTGTAGTGTCATACGAAATAAGAATCAATGCTGTAATCACTGCCAAATGTGCTTCAAGAAAGTACTGTTTTTTCTTTATTTAGACTATTTTCTACATTGTAGAATAATAGTAAAGACATCAGAACTATGAAATGTCACATATGGAATCAGGTAGTAACCAAACAAGCGTTAAACAAATTAAGAAACATCTTATATTTCAGATTCTTCAAAGTAGCCACCCTTTGCCTTGGCATTCTCTCAACAAGCTTCACCTGGAACGCTTTTCAAACAGTCTTGAAGGAGTTCTCACATATGCTGAGCACTTGTTGGCTGCATTTCCTTCAGTCTGCAGTCCAACCCAAATTATCTCAATTGGGTTGAGGTCAGGTGATTATGGAGGCCAGGTCATCTGATGCAGCACTCCATCACTCTCCTTCTTGGTCAAATAGCCTTACACAGCCTGGAGGTGTGTTGGGTCATTGTCCTGTTGAAAAATCATTGATAGTGAGACTAAGCACAAACCAGATGGGATGGCGTATCACTGCAGATTACTGTGGTAAGCATGCTAGTTAAGTGTGCCTTGAATTCTAAATAAGTCACTGACAGTGTCACCAGCAAAGCACCCCCACGCCATCACACCTCCTCCTCCAAGCTTCACTGTGGGAACCACACATGCAGAGATAATCTGTTCACCTACTCTGCATCTCACAAAGACACGGCGGTTGGAACAAAAAAAACTCAAATTTGAACTAATTTGGACCAAAATGACAGATTTCCACCGGTCTAATGTCCATTGCTCGTGTTTCTTGGCCCAAGTAAGTCTCTTCTTATTGGCGTCCTTTAGTAGTGGTTTCTTTGCAGCAATTCGACTATGAAAGCCTGATTCATGCAGTCTCCTCTGAACAGTGGTTGTTGAGATGTGTCTGTTATTTGAACTCTGTGAAGCAATTTCTTAAGCTGGTAACTCTAATGAACTTATCCTTTGCAGCAGAGGTAATTCTGGGTCTTTCATTCCTGTGGCGGTCTGTTTTTGCTTTGTCATTGTGGGGTATTGCATGTAGATTGATGAGGGAAAAAAGGCTGTAACATAACAAAACGTGAAAAAAGTCAAGGAGTCTGAATACTTTCCGAAGGCACTGCAAAGTATACATACAGACACTTTATATTATTTATCTTATCTTGATTGAATACTGCATTGTTGCAAAAAAGCTTTGCGAGTAAGCATTTCACTGTACTGTTTACACCTGTTGTATCCTGTGTACATGACAAATAAACATAGAAACTTGAAACACATGTCGTGAGTGTGAGGGAATTTGGCTAGAGAAAATTGTCTGGATTGCTTCTGTGCACTCTGACTTATCCATAACGAATATGTAGTCCTGAGGGGTATACTATAAAGCAGGATCAATGAGTTAGCTAGCTAACTTCGAGAAACAACCAGAAATAACTGTTGATATTCTGATTCAATAAGAAAGCTAAAGTTCTGTGTGTTTTTGATTGAGTCAATTAAGCCATGCCAATTTCAAGCTTTTCTCAACTAAAAATCTAAACAGCCTCCTGAGTGGCACAGCGATCTAAGGCACTGCTGAGGTGCCACTAGAGCCTGGGGTTTGATCCCACCTGGTCCCAGACGTGACCAGGTGCCCCATAGGGCTGGGCATAATTTCGGGAATGTTCAATAAAGTATCAGGAGCCTGCTTACATCAATCACATGTGGTATCTATTTCTTGTCCAAATCTGGATAATTTTTCCTTTGACCAATTTGGGCGATTAACTATTTTAAATTGAATTACAGCATGTCTTAGATTATGAATGTATTCTCTGAAGCATACTCTGTTGTTCACCTAAATCCTCTTCCCATTGGTTCTTAAGAGAGTCCAGGGACTTCACATTGTGCAAATGTAATAACATATAGACACAACCTATGCCCCCTTTGATATAAGGATTCACTTCAAAAACAGTCTAGAAAGGAGGTAGGTAGATGTGATGGGAAGTGACTAGAGTGTGAAGATACAAAACTATGCAGTACCTAACCTAAATAAATGGGATCTGGGAATATTGAATTTATTTACTACCTGTTGAAAAGATGCAAAATCCATATCAATGTACAAATCGTTCAGTGAGGAGATCCGTTTTCTAGGACAGATATGAAACGCCCTGTCTACTAATGGTCGAGAGAATGTGTGGTTGTTTAATAACGGGGCAGAAGTTGAAAATTCACCGAGAGCAAACGATCGGCTTAACCATTTCCAGATTTTTTGAGAATGTTTCACAATAGGGGTTTTAGTGTATTTGTAAACAGGCTCGGCTAGATTTGAGTAGAGTAAGGCAGCTAATGAGGTGGGGCCATAGGATGAAATCTATAAGGTCAACCATTTATGGCCTGCAACATCAGGAATTTCTGTCATTAATATATAATGATTATTATATTAGCTGCCCAGTAATAATATTGAAAGTTCGGACTACCCTGGGGGCCGAGATCTCTGCAATAAGCTTTTACGTATCCAAGGGTTTTTCTTGTACCAGATAAACAAAAAGCTAGCAGTGTGTTGGCCTCTCCCGAGCCAGTTGGTGAGTTGCATCGATGAGACAAGATCGTAACTGGATATTTTTTATTTTACCTTTATTTAACTAGGCAAGTCAGTTAAAAACAAATTCTTATTTTCAATGACAGCCTAAGGACATTGGGTTAACTGCCTTGTTCAGGGGCACAACGACAGATTTTTACCTTGTCAGCTTGGGGATTCGATCTAGCAACCTTTCGGTTACTAGTCCAACGCTTGCACTAGGCTACCCTGCCGCCCCATCACAAAAGTGCGGAGAAAAATATGGTAAAATTACAAGTTATTTCAGAATATTTAAGTAAATTAGCTGGCTAACTCCTTGATCCTGCTTTGTAGTATACATACCCCTCCACTTCTGTTTCCTCCAATGTGCAGTCATATACAGTAACAATACAGTAGCCCAAAGATAAACCTGTTTTCCTTTTAGCAATCCTTCACCTACACCTGTTGAGTTACTCACTTAAGCTCCCCTTTTGTAGTCTCCTTGCATTGCATACCATTTATCCTTTCAAACATTCAGTCAAATATTTCTTTGTAATTTTTTAAAGAAATTATCATTGTAGTACTGGGGAGCAAGTAAACTACAGAATGTGAATCTGGCCCTGAGAAATATGAAAGAGCAGGGACATCTAGTGGCTCAAAGAGAACATTGCAGGTTCTGAGATTATAACAATATTAAAATATGTTTTTGCGGACAGACAGTTTTGACAGTAATTTACTCTCGTTAGTATTTTCCCTCTGTTACAATTGCACACATACACCTATAAACACATAGCAAATTAAACGTTATATTCATGTATTTCCTCTTTCCACAAGCAGTCGTATTGTTTGATATTTATTTCCACACAAAACAGACAACACCATCTCACAAACTAAAATGATTGAATGCTAACAGTAATGCAGAAGTACTTTCTATCTAGATCATTGAATGTAAAATGTAAAAGAGTCATTTATATTTTTATTAAAGTGAGTCAATTGGCAATTTTAGAATAATCAACTTGGTCTTTGTTTTCTGACAACTGGGTGATAAAAGACAATTAATTAATTAAACAATTAATTTAACACTATCCTCATATCGCGGCACCAAAGTAATTGTCAGCCTTGCAAGACTCGAAGCAAGGCTGAACTACGACAATGAAGAGCACACAATTCTGAGGGAATGCAACAGCACAACATTTTATTTGATTTCACAAGCTGCTGTTCCTTATGAATAGCCACCATGTGCGCGCACGCACACACACACACACACACACACACACACACACACACACACACACACACACACACACACACACACACACACACACACACACACACACACACACACACAGCTAAACTGTTTCATGTTATGAGATGTGTACTAGTGGAGCTCTTGTTAAAACGAAGCTATTTTACCACATAAAATATCATTAGGTAAGTAAACCACAGTTTTACAAAAGCTTTTACACTGTTGATTTCTACTGCTAAGTTTGTATGATGTAATGAGAGTATGCGTCTCAAATTGCACCTTATTCCCTTTGTAACGCATTACATACGGAATAGGGTGCCATTTGGGAAACAAGCAAGCACTGTACTCCATTGAAATGAACACCAGGACCACATTTACATGACCAGCTGATAAAACCATGAGACTAAAATGTAAATAAATCCATGAAGAAAGTGTTGATAAACATGGTCAACTAGCTATGCCTGGTGGCTCTGGAGTTCAGGTAGTCTGAGTGGCAGTCTGTTTGTGCTACCATGCCAGATCCTTTTCATTCATTGTCATGCCAAACGACCAATGAAGTTGGCCAGCGCACAAACAGATCTGGCACCAGGCTAGACTTCACATTCACAGGCCATACTTCTTTGATATTTCAAACAAATTTGTTTCACTTAAATCACGGATTACAATCCTGGACAGCTACGGTCCAAGAGACATCTCTTATTATACCAACCCATGTAACAGATTACTATAGTCACTTAACCAATGCCTCTAGTACTACATCATGTGGTATTAGTCATGCATAGAACTGCACAACCACATCTGCAGTAGCCTATTTTCAGTGCCAATCTGTTTGTGCCATCATGCCAACTCCTTGTCACTTACAGTAGTGTCATGTTTGGCTTGACAATGACCAATGGAGTTGGTAAGAGCACAAATGGATGTGGGACCAGGCTAGGAGTAACCCCTAAGACATCCCTGATGTAAACGGTACATGAGAAAGACTACATGCAAACCACTATAGATTAAAACAATACTTCAGCCAATGAAACCAAAGAGATCCAACTGATTTTAACTGCACAGGATGAAGAACTAGTGTAAATGAAAAGATCACCTCAAAGTTAAAAGGATAATAAAATATGCAGCAAGAATACACCATTAAGCCAAATAGGCCCCTTTGAATAGAGATGATTACATTTAATTTTCCCCAGATGTGACATTTATTGTGGAAGGAAAGTTACGCTCACTTAGAACCGTGGGCCTACACCTGGAACCACTTTATTTCGTCACAATAACGATTCCATAATGGGATAAAAGATGTTCAACGTGACTTCTTGTATAAATATCAATAGTTAATGTTGTTGTTACAAGTTAGCAAAACACAAAGCATATCTAAGCATCTAAAGAAGCATTTACGATTGCAATAAAGCTGGCTTGCCTCATTAGATACAGATGCATCATTTTGTATCATTCGTCTGCGTAAGAGCAGGAATGTAACCAAGTCAACTGTGCTGCCTGCCAAGTGACTCTCACAGACAATTACACTCAAAATGTTTTCAAGTGAAACATTGATTCTCTTTCTCTAAAAAACAGACACAGCTACTTTATGACATCACACTTACCTCAAACACATAATAATCTCTTCTTCTTTTAGTTTCCTATGAAGAAATTAACACCATGATCACTGAGCACACCAAGCATGTTACAACTATTGCATTAGAACGCTCTTAGAGATCCCACTTACTTACGCAAGGAAGTACCACGTGGTAACAAGTTACTGACCTATATATCCCTGTAACAGGTTCAATACTGACTAATTCTAAGAAACACTTCACATGTTATTATTGATTGTAAACTCTACAGCAATTTCATGACGTCTTACTTTCTAAGACTCATTTATGATTATTACACATGAATGAAGTGCCTATTAAAATGGTGAAGACAATCAACCTCAACCTCTAAACATGGGGTGTTTACACAATTTAATCCACTGGTACAACATACTGTCTGGGACTCAAGAGTAGGATTCTGTCAAGTCTGTACAAAAGCTGCAATGGTATTTAGGCTAAAACAGTTTAACAACAAATAAAATTGTAACAGCTATTGGTTCTAAAAGGTGCATGACAGAGCCACTTGAACACTGTACTGTAGCAGCTCTGCATATTCCTTATTCAGTGCTCAGTTGATCACCAATAGATGGTCAAAGTATGGCTCTGCCGAAATGGCACAGAGATATGCAGTAGACCTTGACAAAGTATGCCTCTGCCGAAATGGCACAGAGATATGCAGTAGACCTTGACAAAGTATGCCTCTGCCGAAATGGCACAGAGATATGCAGTAGACCTTGACAAAGTATGCCTCTGCCGAAATGGCACAGAGATATGCAGTAGACCTTGACAAAGTATGCCTCTGCCGAAATGGCACAGAGATATGCAGTAGACCTTGACAAAGTATGCCTCTGCCGAAATGGCACAGAGATATGCAGTAGACCTTGACAAAGTATGCCTCTGCCGAAATGGCACAGAGATATGCAGTAGCTTGGCTAGCTGTACTTCTGAGCGGTTAAGGTGGGTTCGAAAGCAGATGTGTGGCATTTCAGTACTAACACAAGTCTCCATGAAATGCTGCTCATTATCAACGAGGCTACACCATCAAAAAGGTGCCTGACCTATTCTGAACTGAAAATTAGGGTGACGACAAAATCCCCCCGTACCTTCTTTATGTCAGTGCTATTTATCTTCAGAAGGAAAGTCATGAATAAACTGATTAAAATAAGCCCAACAACAAAGCAGAGAGTAGTCCTTTACATTTTCTGTACATACATGGGCAAGTTTGAAAACCACCACACACCATCACACATGTATGTAGTACGGTATGTATATTCAAACTATGCAGACCAGACTGTGACCACATTTGGAGTGTGAGAAGAACATGAATACTTGACACAGAGAGAGAGTGGTCCTCGATCGATCTTCTCCCCTCCCTGCCTGAGGGTGGTGGCATCTGACTGAACTGACCAGGGATCAGCTCTTAACATGGGGTTCAGTGAGCAGATGGGCCAGGCGGATGGCTCAGGGCTGACACACAAGAAAACAATACAATGACATTTACATTTTGTAAATCATATCCCCCTTTCAGATATGTATAGAAAAGAGATGTCAAAAATATCTAAATATATGCAGTTGCAAATAACAGAGGCGGTTTCGCGGGCACAAATTAAGCCGAGGCCTGAAGTATAAAGCACCTTCTATGGAAATTCCCCATTGAGTCTAGGACTAGGCGTACCAACAAAAAAGCACAAGATAGTGAGTGAGGGGGAAAACAAACCTGTCTGGGCTGGGCTCACTTCTCCTGCAGCAGAGCTGGGATGTTGATGTTCCATCCGATGGCCTGCCTGTCGAAGCCACAGCTGAAGAGGTTACAGGAGGAGTTGTCCTCACACCAGGCTGAGCAGCACACCATGCGCCGGTGGCCCTGTGAAGCAACAGCCACATTAGTACACTAAAGGGTATACTGCAAAGCAGGATCAATGAGTTAGCCAGTTACCTTTGATAAACAACCAGAAATAACTGTTGATTTTCTGGTTCATTAAGCTAAACGTACATTACCAGTCAATAGTTTGGACACCTACTCATTCATGAGTTTTCTTTATTTTTACTACTTTCTACACTGTAGAATAATAGCAAAGACATCAAAACTATGAAATAACACATATGGAATCATGTAGTAACCAAAAAAAGTGTTAAAGAAAACAAAATATGTTTAAGAGTCTTCAAAGTAGCCACACATTGCCTTGACAGCTTTGCACACACTTGGTGTTCTGTCAACCAGCATCACCTGGAATGCTTTCCCAACAGTTTTGAAGGAGTTCCCACATATGTTGAGCACCTGTTGGCTGCTTTTCCTTGACTCTGTGGTCCAACTCATCCCAAACCATCTCAATTGGGTTGAGGTCGGATGATTGTGGAGGCCAGGTAATCTGATACAGGACTCCATTACTCTCCTTCTTAGCCAAATAACCCTTACACAGCCTGGTGGTGTGTTGGATCATTGTCCTGTTGAAAAACAAATGATATTCAGACTAAGCTCAAACCAGATGAGATGGCATTTTGCTGCAGAATGCTGTGGTAGCCATGCTGGTTAAGTGTGCTTTTTTAAATGTATTTTTTATTTCACCTTTATTTAACCAGGTATGCTCGTTGAGAAAAGTTCTCATTTACAACTGCGACCTGGCCAAGATAAAGCAAAGCAGTGCGACACAAACAACAACACAGGGTTACAAATGAAATAAATAAGCGTACGGTCAATAACACAATAGAAAAAAGAAAGTCTATATACAGTGTGTGCAAATGGCGTGAGGTGGTAAGGCAATAAATAGGCCATAGTAGCAAATAATAACAATTTAGCAAATTAACACTGGAGTGATAGATGTGCAGATGATGATGTGCAAGTAGAAATACTGGTGTGCAAAAGAGCAGAAAAGTAAATAAATACAATATGGGGATGAGGAAGGTAGATTAGATGGGCTATTTACAGATGGACTATGTACAGCTGCAGCGATTGGTTAGCTGCTCGGATAGCTGATGTTTAAAGTTAGTAATGGAAATATAAATCTCCAGCTTCAGCGATTTTTGCAATTCCTTCCAGTTATTGGCAGCAGAGAACTGGAAGAAAAGGCGGTGTTGGGGATGACCAGTGAGATATACCTGCTGGAGCGCGTGGTATGGGTGGGTGTTATCGTGACCAGTGAGCTGAGATAAGGCAGAGCTTTACCTAGCAAAGACTTGTAGATGACCTGGAGCCAGTGGGTCTGGCGACGAATATCTAGCGAGGGCCAGCCGACTAGAGCATACAGGTCGCAGTGGTATATGGGGTTTTGGTGACAAAACGGATGGCACTGTGATAGACTGCATCCAATTTGCTGAGCAGAGTGTTGGAGGCTATTTTGTAAATTACATCACCGAAGTCGAGGATCAGTAGGATAGCCAGTTTGTTTTACTAGGGTATGTTTGGCGGCATGAGTGAAGGAGGATTTGTTGCAAAATAGAAAGCAGATTCTAGATTTAATTTTGGATTGGAGATGTTAAATATGAATCTGGAAGGAGAGTTTACAGTCTAGCCAGACACCTAGGTTTTTCTAGTTGTCCACATATTCTAATTCAGAACCGTCCAGAGTAGTGATGCTAGGTCGGGCGGGCGGGCGCAGGCAGTGAACGGTTGAAAAGCATGCATTTAGTTTTACTAGCATTTAAAGAGGCCACGGAAGGAGTGTTGTATGGCATTGAAGCTCGTTTGGAGGTTTGTTAACACAGTGTCAAAAGAAGGGCCAGATGTATACAGAATGGTGTCGTCTGTGTAGAGGTGGATCAGGGAATCACCCGCAGCAAGAGCGACATCATTGATATGTACAGAGAAAAGAGTCAGCCCGAGAATTGAACCCTGTGGTACCCCCATAGAGACTGCCAGAGGTCTGGACAACAGGCCCTCCGATTTGACACACTGAACTCTGTCTGCAAAGTAGTTGGTGAACAAGGCGAGGCAGTCATTTGAGAATCCAAGGCTGTTGAGTCTGCCGATAAAAATCCGGTGATTGACAGAGTCAAAATCATTGGCCAGGTCAATGAAGACGGCTGCATAGTACAATCTTTTATCGATGGCGGTTAGGATATCATTTTGTACCTTGAGCGTGGCTGAGGTGCACCCGTGACTAGTTCGGAAACTGGATTGCACAGCGGAGAAGGTACAGTGGGATTTGAAATGGTCAGTGATCTGTTTATTATCTTGGCTTTCAAAGACTTTAGAAAGGCAGGGCAGGATAGATATAGGTCTATAACAGTTTGGGTCTAGAGTGTCCCCCCCCTTTGAAGAGGGAGATGACCGCGGTAGCTTTCCAATTTTTAGGGATCTTGGACGATACGAAAGAGAGGTTGAACAGACTGGTAATAGGGGTTGCAACATTGGCGGTGGATAATTTTAGAAAGAGGGTCCAGAATGTTTAGCCTAGCTGATTTGTATGGGTCCAGATTTTGCAGATCTTTCAGAACATCTGCTATCTGGATTTGGGTGAAGGAAAAGCTGGGGAGGCTTGGGCAAGTAGCTGCGGTGCTTTCGGAGCTGTTGGCCGGGGTTGGGGTAGCCAGATGGAAAGCATGGCCAGCCGTAGAGAAATGCTTTTCGAAATTGTCGATTATCGTGGATTTATCGGTGGTGACAGTGTTACCTAGCCTCAGTGCAGTGGGCAGCTGGGAGGAGGTGCTCTTGTTTTCCATTGACTTTACAGTGTCCCAAAACTTTTTGGAGTTTAAGCTACAGGAGGCAAATTTCTGTTTGAAAAAGCTAGCCTTTGCTTTCCTGACCGGCTGCGTGTATTGGTTCCCGACTTCCCTGAACAGTTGCATATTGCGGGGAATATTCGATGCTATTGCAGTCCACCACAGGATATTTTTGTGCTGGTCGAGGGCAGTCAGGTCTGGAGTGAACCAATAGCTATATCTGTTCTTAGTTCTACATTTTTTGAAAGGGGCATGCTTATTTAAGATGGTGAGGAAATTACTTTTAAAGATGACCAGGCATCCTTGACTGTCGGGATGAGGTCAATATCCTTCCAGGATACCCGGGTCAGGTCGATTAGAAAGGCCTGCTCGCAGAAGTGTTTTAGGGAGCGTTTGACATTGATGAGAAGTGGACGTTTGACCGCGGACCCATAGCAGATGCAGGAAATGAGGCAGTGATTGCTGAGATCCTGATTGAAAACAGCAGAGGTTTATTTGGAGGGCAAGTTGGTCAGGATAATATCCATGAGGGTGCCCATGTTAACAGATCTAGGGTTGTACCTGGTGGGTTCCTTGATAATTTGTGTGAGATTGAGGGCATCTATCTTAGATTACAGGACTGCCGGGGTGTTAAGCATATCCCAGTTTAGGTCACCTAAAAGATTGAACTCTGAAGATAGATGAGGGGCAATCAATTCACATATGGTGTCCAGGGCACAGCTGGGAGCTGACGGGGGTCTATAACAGGTGGCAACAGTGAGAGACTTATTTCTGGAGAGATTAATTTTTAAAATTACAAGCTTGAACTGTTTGGGCATAGACCTGGAAAGTATGACAGAACTTTGCAAGCTATCTCTGCAGCAGATTGCAATCTGCCTTCCTAAGCCAGGATTCAGACACGGCAAGGACATCAGGGTTGGCGGAGTGTGCTATAGCGCAATGAGTAAAACAAACCTAGGGAGGAGGCTTCTGATGTTCACATGCATGAAACCAAGGCTTTTTCGGTTATAGAAGTCAACAAATGAGAGTGCCTGGGGACACACAGGGCCTGGGTTAACCTCCATATCACCCGAGGAACAGAGAAGGAGCAGGATGAGGGTACGGCTAAAGGCTATCAAAACTGGTCGTCTAGTGCGTTGGGGACAGAGAATAAAAGGAGCAGATTTCTGGACGTGGTAGAATAGATTCAGGGCACAATCTACAGACCCCCTGGTATGGTGGGGTGCTGGTACAGTGGAGGAAAACCCAGGCATTTTGTGACGATAAGAGAGGTTGCATCTCTGGACGTACTAGTTATACTGGGTGAGGTCACCGCATGTGTGGGAGGTGAGACAAAGGAGGTATCTGAGGCATGTTGAGTGGGACTAGGGGCTCCGCAGTAAACCAAAAACAATGATAACTATCCTAAACAACAATATACATATACAAGGCATATTGACATTTGAGAGAGACATAAAGCGAGGCATAAAGCAATCACAGGTGTTGATTGGGAGAGCTAGCTAAGACAACAGGTAAGACAACAGCAGCTAATCAGCTAAGAAAATAACAGCAGGTAAAATGACGATGAATGGGCAGAGAGGGTTACCTACACATAGGGCCTGAGTTCAAGGCTGGGGCTGACAGATAAACAAAAATTAATTCTAAATAAATCACAGACAGTGTCACCAACAAAGCACCACCACACCAAAACACCTCCTCCATGCGTCACGAAGGAAACCACACATGCGGAGATCATCTGTTCACCTCAAATTTGGACAGATTTCCACCAGTCTAATCTCCATTGCTCATGTTTCTTGGTCCAAGCAAGTGTCTTCTTATTGGTGTCCTTTAGTAGTAGTTTCTTTGCAGCAATTCAACCATGAAGGCCTGATTCACAGTTGATGTTGAGAAGTGTCTGTTACTTGAACTCTGAAGCATTTATTTGGGCTGCAATTTCTGAGGCTGGTAACTCTAATGAACTTATCCTCTGCATCAGAGGTAACTCTGGGTTGTCCTTTCCTGTGGCGGTCCTCATGAGAGCCAGTTTCATCATAGCACTTAACGGTTTTTGCGACTGTGCAAAAGTTCTTTACATTTTCCAGATTGACTGACCTTCATGTCTTAAAGTAATGATGGACTGTCATTTATCTTTGCTTATTAGAGCTGTTCTTGCCATAATATGGACTTGGTCTTTTACCAAATAGGTAAATATATATTCTGTATACCAACCCTACCTTGTCACAACACAACTGATTGGCTCAAATGCATTAATGAGGAAAGAAATTCCACAAATTAACAAGGCACACCTGTTAATAGAAATCCATTCCAGGTGACAACCTCATGAAGCTGGTTGAGAGAACACCAAGAGTGTGCAAAGCTGTCATCAAGGCAAAGGGTGGCTACTTTGAAGAATCTCAAATATAAAATGTTTGATTTGTTTAACAATTTTTTGGTTACTACATGATTCCATGTGTTATTTCAAAGTTTTGATATCTTCACTAAATTCTACAATGTTGAAAATAGTTTAAAAAAAAAAAGTTTTAAAAAAGTATATACACACAGTGTACAAAACATTAGGAACAACCCCGAAATATTGAGTTGCACACCCCTTTTTTGGGGAGCGCTTCAGCCTCAATTCATTGGGGCATGGACTCTACAAGGTGTCGAAAGAGTTCCACGGGGATGCAGGCCCATGCGGACTCCAATTCTTCCCACAGTTGTGTCACGTTGGCTGGATGTCCTTTGGGTGGTGGACCATTCTTGATAAACATGGGAAACTGTTCAGTGTAAAACCCAGCAGCGTTTCTTGACACACTCAAACCAGTGTACCTGGCACTTACTACCATACTCCGCTCAAAAGCAGTTAAATATTTTGTCTTGCCTATTCACCTTCAATAAAGTTAGCTGGCTAACTACTTGATCCTACTTTGTAGTATATGCCTCAGGGTCTTATTCACCAGGAAGTAAACTAGTCGAAACATGGAGGGACCTTTCTGAATTTGTCCAATAAAACCAACATTTTTGGTTACGGTGCAAAAGATTTTACTACGTTGTAAACTAATGAATATGATCCTGACTTATTATGTGCTATGATATAAATATCCAGCCCAATCTATAGATCAGTACAAAACCACTACAGATGCAGATTACAACTGGAAATGTATGTATTTGTTGCCTCTGTGTGTTGGTGCTGGTTACCTGTCTGTTGCTGTGTGGGAGTCGAGCCAGCCGCACTCCTGACATGTCAAACAGCCGAACTTGTCGATTGTCGTGAGGAAGAGCAATGATTCTTTGACTCACCGACACGCTTATCCTGTAAGAAGTAGTTCAAACTACAGTAAAAGGCTTCAAAACATGCATTTTTATTGAACCTTCTAAAAACAAAATTCCCAGTAACATATTTAGATTAGTTGGCTCACCGACATGCTCATCCTGAAAGGGGTTAAAAAATATAATATCAATTCTTAAATACCAGTCTTGACAGGTTCAAACCAATACTTGCCTACTATCTCAATTTGAAAGTCCTCGCTCTCACCTATTGACTGCAGAGTCTGTGCGGATTGTTGCTATGGGTGACCTCATGTTCTTGAGGTCCCAGACCTTGACGGTGCGATCGTCACTCCCAGACACCACATTGTCCCCCACAGTGAACACTGCTGATGTCACCGTGCTGGAGACGCATGACATGGCGGAAGAGAGTCATTCAAAACAGTCATTCACGTGCTTTCCTTGCTCTTTGAGGCTTGGGCCAGATTACTGGAAAGCACTTAGTGAGAACTGTTGACGTTAAAAGTGCTTTATGAAATGAATGAGATTGAAGTTGACCGAATCAACCACACACGGATGTTGTCCTAGTGAAGGAACCCTGACAACTAATATCCTAGGAAATGTTGACACTTAATAGTATTACAGTTAGTTAGGGTTGCAGAGGGAGGGTATATTAGCAGAAACTTAAGTTTACCAATAAACTAACAGAATTTTGGTAACTTTCAAGGACTTTATGTAATTTACAACAAGATATCTAGTGGCCCTTTTGGGTAATTCAGATTATCATGGGTGTCTAATTACATCTGACCCTTTGTGTGGCCTTATCACATTTAAATAAATGAAATAATTAAATAAAATGATTTTTTTTTTAAAAATAGAATGACAAAGCTGTAAAACATTATCCTAAATATAAACCAACATATTGAATATCATTGGTGTTTAATATTTTTTATTTAACTAGGCAAGGGTTTTAGTAAAATAAATAAAAAAGAAAGATATTTCATGCTATGTCGGTATGTATTTGTTGTCAATGTTTTGGCGCCAAACTGGAGGCAGTTGTGAAGAAAAGTCAATAGTTGGAAGAGTTGCAGTTAATTGAAAAATAACGTCATTGTTGATTAGATGCTTTTATCATTAATTAGGCCATTTCCTCTTGAACCATATGGTCACAATATTCTAGAAACTCATTAACAATATGGATACAGGTTACTAAAGTTAGCATAGTTTGCCATCTATTATCTGTTAATTACCCAAATTACAGAAGAATCTGGTAACTTTGGTACATTTCCAGTAGCTTTGCAACCCTAGATACAGTAGATTTGCAGTATGAGAGGAATACCTAGATATTTACTACAAAACACAGATGCTGTCTTGGTAGGAATATTTGAGGCCTGAAGGTCACCAGCTACTTCTTCCACTTGACTGACTCATGTATCACAGTATCATTTGTTCTGGATACTAATGGCTGATTAGCTGTGCCCTCATCCGCTACTGTTGGCAGACCAAATCAGCCCCCTGGAATCTAAACAGACACATTGATAATGACTGCAAATTAATGTCTAATTAATGTCATTCATATGGGTGGCGAGATGCTTTTTGCATGAATTTAGTAGAGGTGCTAGTGACAGACTGAAAGAGTGGATGAGGGGTCTCTGAGGTCCCACAGGAAGGTGGTGTGTGTGTGCAACTCACTCGGTGTGTCCCTGGAACACGTTGACAGAGTGGATGGAGGGGTCTCTGAAGTCCCACAGACGGAAGGTGGTGTCTCTGGACGAGGTGACCACCAGACGCTGGGTGGGGTGGGTGCAGCAATGGGTCAGCTCCTGGTCGTGGCCTGCGCCCGCACACACACAGAGGTGAGGTAGAGACATACGGCAGAGCAAAAAACTGGGAACATTGATTATGATTGAAAAGTGATCAGAGGCTCAATGGCAGACATACAATGCCAGAAAACAACCTAAATCTATTGATTACTCTACAGACACTTACACCACACATTAAGGGGTGGTTTCCCATAGACATGTTAACCCTATTCCTGGACTAAAGAGCATTTTCAATAGATATTCTCCATTGCGCTTGCTTTTTAGTCCAGAACTAGGCTTAATCTGTGTCCCAGAAACCGTCCCTAAGAGAACGGCGGGTTCGTACCAGTGAGTGAGTGGACAAGCTCAGAAGTCTCCACATCATACAGGTTGGCAGCCCGGTCCCAGGAGGCGGTAACCACCTGCTTGCCCCCCACCAGCCAGTCTGCAGCGATGACAACCCCCTGGTGGCTCCTGAGGGTAGTGGAAGCCATGCGGATGGAGGGACACTCGTTAGGGCCCTCACCGTCTCCTTCAGCCTCGTCCTTATCTGAGAAGTCTATGTCGTCGTCACAGGGCGTCTGCTGTGGAATCGGAGACAGACACACCACACACACACACACACAGATCAGCATTTAGAACTAGACATCTGTAGATGCAGTGTGTTATAAGAGATATGGTTTTGAGTTGCTTACACTGATGTCGGCTACAGGCTGTGGGGTGGGCAGCTGCACCATGTACCTCCAGATATGGGCTGTCTGGTCACCAGATGCTGTGGACAGAGCAGAGAGGCCTCAAACACCTCCAAACCAATAGACATCTGAACATACAATGGACTAAAATGTTTTTTTTTCTGACAATTTTGGACATTGAGCATAATGTAAGAGCCACCTGTAAGAGCCATCTGTTCCGTGGGATGGAACTTGATAGAGTTAACTGGAAAGAGAAAACATAGGAGGTATTTGTTCATATATTTATTAATGAATAAAACTTTGGGCCAATCCCAAATCACACCCTATTCCATATTTGTATTTATTAGGGATCCCCAAGGCAGCAGCTACTCTTCCTGGGGTCCAAACACACCAAAGAAACCACAATACATATAGAACAACAGATAAAACAGTCAACTACGTTTGTACTGAATGAGCTAAAGATAAAACAGTACACCATATAGCATTCCTACACCACCACATGTCCACAACACAAAATGTTCAATACCACCATTGAACAATATCACAATATGTGCATATGCATGTGTCTGTACATTTGCATGTGTCTCTTCACAGTCCCCACTGTTCCATAAGGTGTATTTTTACCTGTTTTTAAAATCTGATTCTACTGCTTGCATCAGTTACCTGATGTGGAATAGAGTTCCATGTAGTCATGGCTCTATGTGGAACTTTGCACCTCCCATAGTCTGTTCTGGACTTCTGGTGGCATGTCTTGTGGGGTATGCATGAGTGTCTGAGCTGTGTGCTAGTAGTTTAAAACAGACAGCTCAGCACATTCAGCTTGTCATCACCTCTTACAAAAACAAGTAATGTTGAAGTCAATCTCTCTTTCATTTTAAGCCATGAGAGTTTGACATGCATGTCATTAATGTTAGCTCTGCTTGAACTTTTAAGGGCCAGCCATGCTGCCCTGTTCTGAGCCAACTGCAATTTTCCCAAGTATCTCTTTGTGGCACCTGACCACACGACTGAACACTACTCTAGGTGCGACAAAACTAGGGCCTGTAGGACCTGCCTTGTTGATGGTGTTGTTGAGAAGGCAGAGCAGTGTTTTATTATGGCTAGATTTCTCCCCATCTTAGCTACTGTTTTATCAATATGTTTTGACCATGACAGTTTACAATCCAGGGTTACTCCAAGCAGTTTAGTCACCTCAACTTGCTCAATTTCCACATTATTCATTACGAGACACAGTTGAGGTTTAGGGTTTAGTGAATGATTTGTCCCAAATACAATGCTTTTAGTCTTTGAAATATTTAGGACAAGCTTATTCCTTGCTACCCATTCCAAAACTAACTGCAGCCCTTTGTTAAGTGTTGCAGTCACTTGGTTAAGGGCACTGTTGAAGTAGTGCACTTGCAAGTAAGCATTTCACGGTAAGGTCTACACTTGTAAAGGGGGCTTTACTATTCTTGGGTAGCAGAATTACTTTAGCTTCCCTCCAGGCCTGAGGGCACACACTTTCTAGTAGGCTTAAATTGAAGATGTGGCCAATTGGAGTGTCAATATCATCCGCTATTATCCTCAGTAAATATACATCCAGATTTACAGACCCGGGTGGCTTGTCATTGTTGATAGACAACAAAAAAATTCACCTCTTCCACACTGACTTTCAAAATTCCAAAGTACAATTATTGTCTTTCATAATTTGGTCAGATATACTTGGACGTGTAGTGTCAGTGTTTGCTACTGGCATATAATCCTTAAATGTGCTTTTCTTGCCAATTAAAAAGTCATTAAAGTAGCTGGCAATATCATTGGGTTTTGTTATGAATTAACCATCTGACTCAATGAATGATGGAGCCGAGTTGGCTTTTCCCCCCCAAAAAAATCATTTAAGGTGCTCAAATCTTTTTTTTTACTATCATTCATCTTTGTTTCATAGTATAGTTATTTTTTCTTCTTATTATGTTTAGCCACATGGTTTCTTAATTTGTGGTACACTACTTTTTACCAGGGCCCCATAGTGCTCTGGTCAAAAGTATTGCACTATATAGGGAATAGGGTGCAATTTCAAATCAAATCTTATTTGTCACATACACATGGTTAGCAGATGTTAATGCGAGTGTAGCGAAATGCTTGTGCTTCTAGTTCCGACCATGCAGTAATATCGAACAAGTACTCACCTAACAATTTCACAACAACTACCTTATACACAAGGAATGAATCCTGGGGTAACAATGTAAGAAATAAAACATAAATAAATAAAATACTGCATAGTTTCCTAGGAACGCGAAGCGAGGCGGCCATCTCTGTCAGCGCCGGAAGTAAACATTTGGGACGGTCTCTATGAATCATTTAGACCAGTCGCTTTCTTCATGACTCCACATAGCATGGATTAAATAAAAACAGTATTTTACCTGATCCTGCATGACCCACATACTTCAGGAGGCACTTCCCAGTCTCGATGCTCCATAGCATGGCACTGTGATCTGTGGACAGACACGTGGTGTACACACACAGTGTCTTAGAACAGTAGGCCACGCTCGCAACATACTGTAATCCTTTGAGTCTCAAATGGCACCCTATTTCCAATATAAAGCACAACTTTTGACCAGTAGCACTATGGGCCCTGGTCAAAAGTATTGCACTAAATAGGGAATAGGGAGCCATTTGGGATACATATCATGATTAATTCAGCTCGCACTACCATCATACTGTAATCATTGCCAAATTACATTTGCCCCCTCTTAGCGTATTAAAAGCACAATAAGCTCTCCGGTCTGAAGGCAATCATTACTAGACCTTATGATCGCTTTATCACAACCTTAACACAGACATGTTGACAGTTAAATGGATTGAATATTAAACCAAAGTCTGCAGTGAATTTTAAAGCCCTGTTAGGTTGTGACTCACTAACATGATTGTTAGTTTTGGGCCAGGAGGACAATAAGGCCAGCTGCCAAGACATTGGGAAGCACTGTAGCTAGCTAGGCGTGCAAAATTCTAGCTTGCAAAAACTTGACAGATTTTCCAGAAATACTGGTGGGAGGTTTATGTTTCTCCTACTTATTTCCTCCTGATTCAAGGAACCTTACATCTGGGATTTCTATAAAACCAGGGAATTTACTGGAATTTTGTAACCCTACCACAATGGCATTGGGATGTACTGTAGCGATCTACCTGCCGAAGCTGTACCCAGCACCACGGGCTGTGTCCTGGTGACACTCAGGTCCCATATGCCATCTCTGTGACCTACATATTCCTTGACCAGCTGGCACACGGCTCTGGACGTGGTGGCTTTAAAACTGGAAACGATCTGAAGGGCAGCAGACAGGAGATGGTGTTAACACACAGGTGAATGAAGAGGAGGAAGCATAAATGGAAGCAGGGAGGGACAGCAGCATTGGGTGGGTGGGGGTCACAGGGTCATTAGGGTTACAAACAGTTAGCATGATACCTCTGCGATGGCTAAGAAGCTTAGGTTGTTTTAGGCTATGTCCAAAATGGCACCATATTCCCTATATAGCGCACTTCTTTAGTGCCCTGATCAAAAATAGTGACCAATATTAGCGAGTAGGGTGCCAGTTGGGACACAATGATCATTATTTATTTATTCACATCACCTCAGTATCATGTTGGGGACACAATCAATATGCAGCATTAATCAAAACTCCTTTTAAATGCAAAGCTGTGAAAGAAATAAGAGGGGATAAAGAACATATTAAGCAATATAAGGTTAAATAAAACAAAAAGATTTCAAATAACAATAGCGAAATGATTATCATCAGTCAGTATCCATGTTTACATCTAAAAATGGAAATAAAACAAGTTGGACTTCGGAGTGGCAGGTGTTTGAAACAAACCACTAAATAAGTTCCCACTGTGAAAGCAAGAGGGCATAAAGCAGCAGGTCAGTTATCTCATCAAAATAATTCAACAACATAGATAAACAGGGCTGCAAAACTCTAGTAACTTTCCAAAAATTCCAAGGTGTCCCAGAAATCCCAGTTGAAAGATTCCCAGAATCAACAGGGAATAACCAAGAAATCCAAAATCCTCAAAACAGATTTCTGGAAAACCAGAATATTGCAACCACATACAAAAAAACATAAAATCATCCTTGAGAAAACTATGGAAAATAAAGTGTAAATTCAACCCTATGTGAACTTACATAAACATATAGGCCTAGTAACAAGCCAACAGCACAGCAGCCTAACCACACATAGCAGCAGCTCTGTGTCTCAAGGCTGCACAGATAAAACATCTGCAGATACAGTAGCTGAGGGTCTCTCTCAAATAGCACCCTATTTCCTAAATAATGCACTACATTTGACCAGAGCCATTTGGGACGCCCCCTGAGGCTTTGGTGCGAGATACATGTGATGGTGTAATACAAAAAAAATAATATCAAAGGACTAACTATGCCAGAATCTCAGAGTATCCCTTTAAGACATGTCGTTGCAGAATCATAATTGTTTAGGTAACATTTATAAATACATTTTTTATTTATTTTATTTCATGCTTATGTGAGATATGTCATTAGAATGTCTATTTTTGGATAACAATGTTGGCCGGTTGCAGTTATCTGTTCTCTGTCAGGGTTCAGTTACTTGGGCCGCAGAGAGTGGAGAGGTCAAGCTTGTCTTCATATGTAAACATATCTTTTAAACCATTTCAAGAGATGATTGAGGGGGAACCAATTATCTCTTGGCTCCACAATGTCTGTGTGCCAGTCACTGTGTCTCTGTGATCTTGTCCAGGAGGGGTGTATTTGATATATGCCTGTTGATCAGGTTTTGTTTTATGGTCCTGAGAGCGAGATAAGAACATAGTTTAGGAGACAAAGCTAAACGATAATTTATAGCCAATGCTGTCTGGCTATGTGTGTCGTTGCTATAAAGGATCTCAGTTGCAATGTGTAAGGACTCTCAGAGAAATAATTTATAGACACTGAATTGATCTGAGAGTCACAGGGTTGTGAAGGAGCTCATATAATTAAAGATAGACTTTATGATAACTCTGACTTGTGTGTGGTTTGCTCTCATGATTTGGTAAATACAGGAAATTTCCACTACAGACATTGAAGCTCAAGACATTTCACAGAGATCTTGTCAAACTTTCGGCCTAAGTGCTTGACAGCTTGGAAGTCCAATTGAAATGCATTCTAGTGAATGCAGAAACAAACAAAAAACAAAATGCGTAGCCTTAATTTCTTAGAAAGCTTTAGTTAGTGAGATATCAATTGGTGTCTTTAATAAGTCTCACCAAAATTAGTCTACAAAACAACAAGTCATACATTTCAATCACCAAGTGTCTTGGAGATGGTGCATCACCCCCATGGCTGGGCTGCATAGCGGTGGGGGGACACAGGGGACATGAAGAACCTGTTATCCATGAGCCTCTACCCCACACCTCCACAATGTTTCCCACAGTAAAGGTGAGAAGAGGTCCATCACCTACTTTGCCATGGAAAGAATGTGAGCGCTATGACACAAGTAAAAAAAAAAAAAGAAATTGACACTATCACCACTTTCATATCTCCTGTTCAATGAAAACTTCACATACAGTACAAATCTAAAGCGATTGTATGTCAAATATATCCTTATATCTATTTCCTCAAAAATAAATAGAATAATTTTCATCTAAGATTGTGTTTCAATAGAACTGTGGGCTTTGTCCCCCTCTAAGTCACCCCTTTGCCAAAATTATTATTGTAATAGAGAACAACTAAATTGTAAGTAGTGCTGAGCAATTACTGTAAAAAGAATCACGGTTTTTGATTTCGATCATGTTTTTTTTAAACATTAAATGCACTATGTATTATGTGGGTTGAATGCTGTAACAGAATAAAGTCTCATGATGGTAGTGACTGCCAATTACTGATTATCACCTAATAACCATCATTTATTTACATGACTTAGCTTTAATAAAATGTTTAAGTTGTTGTGTATATTACATTTGATGACTTTATTCATTTCTTCCAAGTAATCATCGCTCTAGAGCTGCCTATACTGTCTGACAAAATCACAATTTTAGTAGTTCTTCAAAGTAAATAAGGCTTACTTTTATAATTGCTGAGTACCAACTAAGAATCACTTAAATCATGTATTAGGACATACCTCACAAAGAAACTGCACTATCCCTTAGGATCACACATTCTGTCCCTTCTCTCTCCATGTCTGCCCCACACTAACCTAACGTAGCAGGCGTAAAAGAAACACAGACAGGACAAGTAGGCGTACAATGGATTATGGGCATTGCAGTTAATTACCATATTTTCTGAGCTAAACTATGTAGAATATTGGCCTGTTGCAAACTACATTTCTCTACTTAATCGCAGTTTGGGCTTGATGTGATCTCTACAGAAACTGCACAATGCACGCATTGAGCTCACAGAAAAAAACTGAAAGAAATCGAATTAAAATAATTTCACCAACTTGAGTCAATTAATTTAAAACCCCCAAAATAACTGACATTTCAGTTAAATCGCTCAGCACTAGTTGTAGGTACTCAACAATAGTAACCCTTTTCTTTTAAACATCAGGACTAGTAACCGAAAGGTTGCAAGTTCATATCCCCAAGCTGACAAGGTACAAATCTGTCGTTCTGCCCCTGAACAGGCAGTTAACCCACTGTTCCTAGGCCGTCATTGAAAATAAGAATTTGTTCTTAACTGACTTGCCTAGTTAAATAAAGGTCAAATAAAATAAAAATGCAAGTCAGAGAGAAAGATAAGGCATTTTACCTTGCTTGTAGATGCCTTATAAGTAGTCTTCAGTTTTTGTGAAAGTTGACTTGTGCTATGACTTGCTGTGAGTAAAGAGAGAGCACATTATGAGAACAGAATAAGAGGTCAGAAGTCTCTAATCAAAATATTGTGGCTCCCTATCTAATTTTCTTTATTTGGCATTAAGGCCCATCACAGCAGTATTAACATGTGTTGAACAGAAATAATGCTAAACTTTCTAACGTCAAAGGAAATTCTACTGTCTATAAACCTTTTGTTTTAAGTGCCCCCTTTGTCAAATCTCCCCCATCAATGGTTTGTCCTTCAGCTGTCAAACGATCGTTCAGTGTTTCAATCTCTCTACGCACTGCAAATGAATAGAAATGGGATTATCAAACAATCAATCAACACATTTTCACATATGGTTAGTGGTGTACACAGAGTGACATCCATTCCAATGATGACCACACATAAAAAGCTATAGCAATGTTATGCACCAATTCGTGTGCTATACTTACACTCAATGTTTTCAATGTAGAGGTTTTCAAACTCCCTCTCAATCTGGCCAAACAGGTCCAGAAGATTGCTTCTCAAAGACAATGGCAATTTGGAATCCTGCAGATGCATAAATGGGGGAGAAATTGATAATATTAATATTTTTGGTAAAATAAGAAAGAAATAACAGAATAATTCACCCTTTGGTTTATAATGAGAGCAAGACTTCAAATTCAAAATGTGTGGGCCCCAGTGCTATAACAGCAAAATATTTAGCATAATATTCCTGCAAGACGACACTGAAAAGGTTATCATTTAATAGTGCTAAGGGGACTGTAACCCCTATTATCTATATAATATATATATATTTTTTTTAAATATATTATATATATATAAATATATATTTTTTTAAATATATATTTTTATATATAATATATATATTTAAAATATATTTTTTAAATATATATATATATATATATTATATATATATATATACATATATTTTTTAAATATATATATTATATATATATAAATATATATATATTTTTTAAATATATATATTATATATATATAATATATATATTTAAAATATATATATATATTATATATATAATATATATATATTATATATATAATATATATATATATAATATATATATATATAATATATATATATATATATATATATATATATATATTTAAAAAATGTATATATAATTTTTATTTAAAAAAAAAATTATCAAATGTATATATAATTTTTATTTTAAAAAATTAAATATATATAATATATATATAATATATATTATATATATACTATATATAAATATATATATAATATATATATAAATATAAATATATATATATTATATATATATATATATTTAATATATTATATATATGCACACATATAGACAAGCTTTTAAATGGATAGTAATTGGCTCAATAATTGGAAGTATACGGGAACAGCTAGCATGTCATTGCGCTAATAGCAATGGAGAGATTTGCAATACTGAAAACAGATTTTCTGGATAGGAGCACAGAACATGTTGAATCAAGCTTGCTGTAGATTTAAAGGGATACTTCAAAGGGATACTATTTTTCCGCAGAGTCAGATGAACTTGCGGACACCATTTTTATGTCTCCGTGTCCAGTATGAAAAAAGTTAGAGGTAGTTTTGCGAACCATTGCTAACTAGCATTAGCATAGATACCCGTAGACTGTCATTACACTAGCGCAAACTGCACGCAGACATAAAAATGATATATTGGAGTTCATCGGACTCCGAGGAAGTAGTTAAAGAGCCTTATTGCCAAAATCCCTTTAATAGAACTGAACGTTTTGGCAAGGGGAAAGGAACTGCATAGTATGTGAATGAACCTAGGGAGAGAGAACACTACATTACACCTAAACTATTTAGTATGCTATTGAGAAGGTAATCTACATTATTTTTTTACCCCTTTTTCTCCCCAATTTCGTGGTATCCAATTGGTAGTTACGGTCTTGTCTCATCGCTGCAACTCCCGTACGGACTCAGGAGAGGTGAAGGTCGAGAGCCGTGCGTCCTCCGAAACACAACCCTGCCAAGCCGCACTGCTTCTTGACACAATGCCCACTTAACCCGGAAGCCAGCCGCACCAATGTGTCGAAAGAAACACTGTACACCTGGCGACCATGTTAGAGTGCACCGCGCACGGCCCGCCACAGGAGTTGCTAGTGCGCGATGGGACAAGGCCATCCCTGCCGGCCAAACACTCCCCTAAACCGGACGACGCTGGGCCAATTGTGCGCCACCCCATGGGTCTCCCGGTCACGGCCGGCTGCGACAGAGCCTGGACTTGAACCCAGAATCTCTAGTGGCACAGCCTTAGACTACTGCGCCACTCGAGAGGCTGGTACTCTACATTCTGGCACAGCTGCAGTGTTTCTGAACACCTAACTTACCTCAGGTTTCAAATGGTGACGCAGATTATCAGCAGAGTTAGACTAATCAAAGTAGCCAGAGTAAAAACAAAAGTTGGATTAAGTGGTTTGCCCCATGTCCCGAATAATTTAAGAGAAAGGTGAATTATTCCTCTGAAGTAACGCTACATGCTACCACAATAATATGCAGAAAAAAGCTGAAAACATACACTACTATGAAAAAGGCATACTGAAAAAGGCAAGTGGCATTTTACAGTTGATCCCCATAGTTATCTGGGCATCAATTATCGTCTGGGCATGCCTTTAATGATCAGACATAGAATTTATCTTAATCTGTTTGTTCAGTGTTGGAGTGTAGAAAGTCTGAAGAAAATTAAGTAATAAAGCCCAAGGGAGTGTGGTATATGGCCAATATACCACGTCTAAGGGCTGTTCTTAAGCGCAAAGCGGAGTGCCTGGATACAGCCCTTAGCCGTGGTATATTGGCCATATACCACAAACCCACGAGGTGCCAACGAAATTAGAGCAGCAAAAATGTATGTTTTGTCATACCCGTGGTATATACCACAGCTGTTAGCCAATCAGCATTCAGAGCTCGAACCAGCCGGTTTATAATAGCTAACATAGAACTAAGATAATTGAATAAACAATTCCACAAAAATACCTACATTAACTTACTACTTGGATTACAACTGTTAACTAAATCAATGTTAGGCTAATTTATTTATTTATTTATTTTATGATTAGGGAAAGTATATTTTGGCTGTTGTATCTCATGTAGTCTGATGTATCATTCAACTGAATATGTTCTGTTCTTATAACTGCATCCATACACTTTATATCATATAATTGACTTAACTAAGTGATGTTGAAATAGATTAGCTTGAGTCCACTTGCATCACTTGGGACAGAAGAGCACACATTGATTCTGATGGTTAAACAGCACAACAGCATTTCATGCTCTCTAAACTGATGGATCACAGTGTAAAGGGATTAGGCCTATTTTAGACTAGTGAACCTATTGGTTCAAACGACAGGGCCATTAGTGCACCCAAGATAAGAACACAACTACCACAGACATGTGGATTGCCTCATTCTATTCTATACAATTTTGAAATCTGACAAGGATATCCTGGTTTGTGTTCAGATAGGAAAATCTCTCGTCATGTTGACAACATTCAGACGGATAAAAGCAAATGAAAACTCTACTAATCTGTGTATTGTTCTCATGCTCCCCCCCAGGCCAGTCCTCACCTGTCCCTCCAACATCTCCCTCTGTAAACCTGTGCGCTCCTGCTCTGTGCTGTTGGTCCGGCGGATGGACAGGCTGTGGGACTTGCGCTTCTGCTTGGCCTGGCGAGAAGCTGCACTGCTTCCACTTTCGACAGGCATCCCTACTCATAGACTCCCAACCTTCCTATGTGAAACTGTAAAGGAGGAAACAGAGTACATGGTTAAAATGATTAGCTATATTCGTTCGGAGCTATTCCAGAGGTCTTTACACAAGGCCCTATCCATACTAAGAGTGTCTTCCTTAGTCAGTATGGCCAAAGATTGTGGTATATACTGTTGCCTTTGGAGGTGTTCAGGTACACATACCCCACATGCAAACAGTATTTCTCATATTCTCATTCATATCTTTACAGCTCCCAGGGGCATCTCTTTGGCGATGTCATTTACAAAATAGCCTCAAATACCCTACTCAACAAATTGGATGCAGTCTATCACAGTGCAATCTGTTTTGTCACCAAAGCCCCATATACTACCCACCATTGCGACCTGTACGCTCTCGTTGGCTGGCCCTCGCTTCATACTCGTCGCCAAACCCACTGGCTCCATGTCATCTACAAGACCCTGCTAGGTAAAGTCCCCCCTTAGCTCGCTGGTCACCATAGCATCCCCCACCTGTAGCACACGCTCCAGCAGGTATATCTCTCTAGTCACCCCCAAAACCAATTCTTTCTTTGGCCGCCTTTCATTCCAGTTCTCTGCTGCCAATGACTGGAACGAACTACAAAAATCTCTGAAACTGGAAACACTTATCTCCCTCACTAGCTTTAAGCACCAACTGTCAGAGCATCTTACAGATTACTGCACCTGTACATAGCCCACCTATAATTTAGCCCAAACAACTAAATAGAGTGTTGGGCCAGTAACCAGCAGGTAGCCTAGTGGTTAGAGTGTTGGGCCAGTAACCAGCAGGTAGCCTAGTGGTTAGTGTTGGGCCAGTAACCAGCAGGTAGCCTAGTGGTTAGTGTTGGGCCAGTAACCAGCAGGTAGCCTAGTGGTTAGTCTTCACTAGCCAGCTAGCTAACGTCCACTGATTAGCTGCACTGGAGAAACTATTACACTCAACTGAACGACTTGATTAGTTTAGTGTTAGCTAGCTACATAGCTGTCTTTGCTGTCTTCGTATCATCGTATCATCGTATCCAAGATAATTGTGTTGTTTAGGTTTAGAGTGTGTAGTCTTAGAGTGATTATCTTAATTTACCGAGGTTAGCTAGCCAGCTATTTGTCGTCCTTAACGTAGGTGACTCTGCTAGCTAGCCAACAGCTAGCCAACGCTAGCCAACGTCTTCTGTATAGAACTCAACTACCCGGTCGCATTCACAGGTTGTATCACATTTTCACTTCATTTCATTACAGTACAACGGTTTGATTTGTTTGATCGTAGCTAGCTACTTAGCTAGCTACATAGCCGTCTTTGTATCAAAGATAATTGTGTAGTCTAGAGCGATTTTCTAGGTTCGCTAGCCATCTATTGTCGTTCTTTTAACGCAACGTAACGTAACGTAAACAACACTGCTAGCTAGCCTGCTAGCCCCCGAATAGCAACACTGCAGAAACTATTACACTCAACGGAACGACTTGATTAGTGTAGTGTCAACAACGCACCCAC
Organism: Oncorhynchus gorbuscha; assembly: GCF_021184085.1. Taxonomy (NCBI): domain Eukaryota; kingdom Metazoa; phylum Chordata; class Actinopteri; order Salmoniformes; family Salmonidae; genus Oncorhynchus; species Oncorhynchus gorbuscha. Next base: position 58,674,164 of record NC_060180.1, on the reverse strand, counting down.
TGCCAGCTGGCCTACTTCAGCAGTACTGTATCATTTTAATCATTTTAGTCAATAAGATTCTTGCTACGTAGCTTAACTTTCTGAACATTCGAGACGTGTAGTCCACTTGTCATTCCAATCTCCTTTGCATTAGCGTAGCCTCTTCTGTAGCCTGTCAACTATGTGTCTGTTTATCCCTGTTCTCTCCTCTCTGCACAGACCATACAAACGCTCCTCACCGCGTGGCCGCGGCCACCCTACTCTGGTGGTCCCAGCGCGCACGACCCACGTGGAGTTCCAGGTCTCCGGTAGCCTCTGGAACTGCCAATCTGCGGTCAACAAGGCAGAGTTCATCTCAGCCTATGCCTCCCTCCAGTCCCTCGACTTCTTGGCACTGACGGAAACATGGATCACCACAGACAACACTGCTACTCCTACTGCTCTCTCTTCGTCCGCCCACGTGTTCTCGCACACCCCGAGAGCGTCTGGTCAGCGGGGTGGTGGCACCGGGATCCTCATCTCTCCCAAGTGGTTATTCTCTCTTTCTCCCCTTACCCATCTGTCTATCGCCTCCTTTGAATTCCATGCTGTCACAGTTACTAGCCCTTTCAAGCTTAACATCCTTATCATTTATCGCCCTCCAGGTTCCCTCGGAGAGTTCATCAATGAGCTTGATGCCTTGATAAGCTCCTTTCCTGAGGACGGCTCACCTCTCACAGTTCTGGGCGACTTTAACCTCCCCACGTCTACCTTTGACTCTTTCCTCTCTGCCTCCTTCTTTCCACTCCTCTCCTCTTTTGACCTCACCCTCTCACCTTCCCCCTACTCACAAGGCAGGCAATACGCTCGACCTCATCTTTACTAGATGCTGTTCTTCCACTAACCTCATTGCAACTCCCCTCCAAGTCTCCGACCACTGCCTTGTATCCTTTTCCCTCTCGCTCTCATCCAACACCTCCCACACTGCCCCTACTCGGATGGTATCGCGCCGTCCCAACCTTCGCTCTCTCTCCCCCCGCTACTCTCTCCTCTTCCATCCTATCATCTCTTCCCTCCGCTCAAACCTTCTCCCACCTATCTCCTGATTCTGCCTCCTCAACCCTCCTCTCCTCCCTCTCTGCATCCCTTGACTCTCTATGTCCCCTATCCTCCAGGCCGGCTCGGTCCTCCCCTCCCGCTCCGTGGCTCGATGACTCATTGCGAGCTCACAGAACAGGGCTCCGGGCAGCCGAGCGGAAATGGAGGAAAACTCGCCTCCCTGCGGACCTGGCATCCTTTCACTCCCTCCTCTCTACATTTTCCTCCTCTGTCTCTGCTGCTAAAGCCACTTTCTACCACGCTAAATTCCAAGCATCTGCCTCTAACCCTAGGAAGCTCTTTGCCACCTTCTCCTCCCTCCTGAATCCTCCCCCCCCCCTCCTCCCTCTCTGCAGATGACTTCGTCAACCATTTTGAAAAGAAGGTCGACGACATCCGATCCTCGTTTGCTAAGTCAAACGACACCGCTGGTTCTGCTCACACTGCCCTACCCTGTGCTCTGACCTCTTTCTCCCCTCTCTCTCCAGATGAAATCTCGCGTCTTGTGACGGCCGGCCGCCCAACAACCTGCCCGCTTGACCCTATCCCGTCCTCTCTTCTCCAGACCATTTCCGGAGACCTTCTCCCTTACCTCACCTCGCTCATCAACTCATCCCTGACCGTTGGCTACGTCCCTTCCGTCTTCAAGAGAGCGAGAGTTGCACCCCTTCTGAAAAAACCTACACTCGATCCCTCCGATGTCAACAATTACAGACCAGTATCCCTTCTTTCTTTTCTCTCCAAAACTCTTGAACGTGCCGTCCTTGGCCAGCTCTCCCGCTATCTCTCTCTGAATGACCTTCTTGATCCAAATCAGTCAGGTTTCAAGACTAGTCATTCAACTGAGACTGCTCTCCTCTGTATCACGGAGGCGCTCCGCACTGCTAAAGCTAACTCTCTCTCCTCTGCTCTCATCCTTCTAGATCTATCGGCTGCCTTCGATACTGTGAACCATCAGATCCTCCTCTCCACCCTCTCCGAGTTGGGCATCTCCGGCGCGGCCCACGCTTGGATTGCGTCCTACCTGACAGGTCGCTCCTACCAGGTGGCGTGGCGAGAATCTGTCTCCTCACCACGCGCTCTCACCACTGGTGTCCCCCAGGGCTCTGTTCTTGGCCCTCTCCTATTCTCGCTATACACCAAGTCACTTGGCTCTGTCATAACCTCACATGGTCTCTCTTATCATTGCTATGCAGACGACACACAATTAATCTTCTCCTTTCCCCCTTCTGATGACCAGGTGGCGAATCGCATCTCTGCATGTCTGGCAGACATATCAGTGTGGATGACGGATCACCACCTCAAGCTGAACCTCGGCAAGACGGAGCTGCTCTTCCTCCCGGGGAAGGACTGCCCGTTCCATGATCTCGCCATCACGGTTGACAACTCCATTGTGTCCTCCTCCCAGAGCGCCAAGAACCTTGGCGTGATCCTGGACAACACCCTGTCGTTCTCAACTAACATCAAGGCGGTGGCCCGTTCCTGTAGGTTCATGCTCTACAACATCCGCAGAGTACGACCCTGCCTCACACAGGAAGCGGCGCAGGTCCTAATCCAGGCACTTGTCATCTCCCGTCTGGATTACTGCAACTCGCTGTTGGCTGGGCTCCCTGCCTGTGCCATTAAACCCCTTCAACTCATCCAGAACGCCGCAGCCCGTCTGGTGTTCAACCTTCCCAAGTTCTCTCACGTCACCCCGCTCCTCCGTTCTCTCCACTGGCTTCCAGTTGAAGCTCGCATCCGCTACAAGACCATGGTGCTTGCCTACGGAGCTGTGAGGGGAACGGCACCTCAGTACCTCCAGGCTCTGATCAGGCCCTACACCCAAACAAGGGCACTGCGTTCATCCACCTCTGGCCTGCTCGCCTCCCTACCACTGAGGAAGTACAGCTCCCGCTCAGCCCAGTCAAAACTGTTCGCTGCCCTGGCCCCCCAATGGTGGAACAAACTCCCTCACGACGCCAGGACAGCGGAGTCAATCACCACCTTCCGGAGACACCTGAAACCCCACCTCTTTAAGGAATACCTAGGATAGGTTAAGTAATCCCTCTCACCCCACCCCCCTAAGTTTTAGATGCACTATTGTTAGTGACTGTCCCACTGGATGTCATAAGGTGAATGCACCAATTTGTAAGTCGCTCTGGATAAGAGCGTCTGCTAAATGACTTAAATGTAATGTAAATGTAAATACAGTTGGGAAACTGTATTTAATTTATTTATTTATTTTGCTCCTTTGCACCCCATTATTTTTATTTCTACTTTGCACATTCTTCTATTGCAAAACTACCATTCCAGTGTTTTACTTGCTATATTGTATTTACTTTGCCACCATGGCCTTTTTTGCCTTTACCCCCCTTATCTCACCTCATTTGCTCACATCGTATATAGACTTGTTTATACTGTATTATTGATGGAATGTTTGTTTTACTCTATGTGTAACTCTGTGTCGTTGTATCTGTCGAACTGCTTTGCTTTATCTTGGCCAGGTCGCAATTGTAAATGAGAACTTGTTCTCAACTTGCCTACCTGGTTAAATAAAGGTGAAATATATATATATATATTTTTTTATCTCATTGATTTAAAGAGGACATCTTGAGGAGCATGTCTGACAGGTACTGGAGTCATCATAAAATAAATGGAATAGATAAAACGTAAGATTAACTTAATATCATGACTGATAATAACTATGTGATGTCCACATGTCAATCTTGGAATCATGTTGCCCTTGAAGGGGTGTGTGAAGGACTGATGTTAGGCAAAAAAACGTTCAACGAATGTGACACAATACATACTAACAAACGTTACTGCAAGTTAACAATTACTGTTGGAGATTAACCTAAAACCAATCCCTGTCAAGCCACCCTGCCTGATTCCCTAGTAAGAACGTAGTTAGTTAACCAGACTAGCTAGTTGTCAAACTACCTAGCTAGCTAGTTATGACGGGAAATAACTCATGCTACCCATCTGACAAATGTTCATTGATATTACTGAGGTGACAGAACGAAGACTGTCTACTATCTAGCTATTTTGAACAAAATGTACACCGAAAATGACAACAAAAAATAGCTAAGGTGCGACCTACTACGACGCTAACTAGTTAACTAAATTGACGTACCGAGCTAGTTAGTGAGCTAGCGAACTCGCTAGCAGAGAACCGTGCACATACAATAAAATAAAACATACATTTATACTTACAATACTAGAAATCCAGATATTTGTTCCAAGTCGCTCCGAAATTTATTCTGCCATAAACCCATTTGCCATTATCTACGAGAAAAAAATATTTACTGAGGTTCTTGTTGACGTCTAGCTTCCCTTCTTTTGACAGTCTATGCAGCTACCCACTGTCAAACAGATAGCAGCTAACTGACTGGCCGTTTCATCCGGGCCACCGAAGGAAGTTACGCCTAGTTCCGGGGTCATTACCCAATTTTTGTTTTCAACACCCCCTTTGGACAAACTCCATAAATCAAGTAGGACCACAATATTTTTCTCATATACACAAGCTATGATTTTCCTAAAATTGTAGATATATCTATTTTTTCATCACACTGGAATTAACAGACAGCATAAGATAGTCAATTATTCACATTTAGTTTTAATAAAGCACCAGTGAGACACATTTTGGATTATACATTTAATCACTTCCCCCACTGCAGTGTACACAGTAGAAGAAACTCACATTTGTTGAGAGGACTTAACTGTTACGGTGTGTGCAGCTTCATCTTCTTTGTTTCTAGCTACACCAAAGCAATACAATTGATACATTCTAGGAGTTAAGGCAATACGTTCCATTTACAGTTTACAATTCAAGTACACTTCACTTGAATGCGCTTTGAGATTATTTATCACAATTGGTAGCCACAGCAATTGGAAGCTTTGACAGTGGATGTTCATGTAAGTAACACAGAAGTCAAACTACCACTAAAATTGCTGGCTGATACCTTGTGGTGAATTGAGGTTTGTGCTCCACTATGCAGCTTTCCAAAACCAGGAATGTCACTTGTGTCACTCATTACCTCAATATGATGAAAGATAATTCAGAAAAGGGCAAACATTTATTTTCAGATTTACTCCAGTGAAAAGTATACAATTCTGACAGAAGGTGGATTACACTGAAAACCGCGTCAACCACATCGATCAATGCCTTTATCTGTGATCATTTGTTCCGGACATTCTCTTGCCAGAGAAAAATAGGTTTTGGCTTGAGGTCAAATACATGTCTGTCTGCCTCTCCCTTCTTCCCCTGGCAGTTCATGTCCTTCTGTTGGCTCTTCATCAACTTCTTGGCCTTCTTCGCTATCTATACAGGAAAAAATACTTTCAGTAAACCCTTAGTAAAACACAGGTTGTGTCCCAAATGTCACTCATATCCCTATATAGAGCAGTACTTTTGACCTGGGCCCATAATAGGGTGCCACTTCAGACACACACAATCATAACATCTCCTAAAACTACATTTCTTTAAGCCAGGGGATTAACACTTTCCCAATATGCATTGTGCATATTTTTAACACAAGCCAATTCACCTGATGACAGTAAAAGATGAAGTAGCCCAGAGCTGCACATTTTGAGTTATGCCAACTTTTAGAATATTGTTCTAATTCTATACATTCAGTTACATATAATTATTTAAATATTCCCCCATGTCATTTTAATGGGGAGCTAATATGGCTGCCATATAATGTTGTAGTGTGACGTAAATGCATTATAATGCTCATTCTAGATATTTAGTTTTATCGTATGTTTTTGTACATTCCCCATGTAATCGTGATGAGGAGCAAACATGGCTGCCATATAATGTTGAAGTGTCAGGTAAATGCATCATAATACATAAACCGGATAAACTCTCTAAATAGCCATCACAAAACTTAGGATCACGAACACCAGATTGCCTCACGTCCCCCACTCTAACAATCTGGCAGCGGGTTCGAGAGGTGGGAGCTATGGATGCCTCACGCTTGCGTTTCTTGGCAACACCAACACTCCGGGATCTACGGGCATTCACCGCATAGTGGCTCTGAATGAGCATGAGCAGAAATGTGTGAATACACTACAGCCCTCAAACTAAACTCCGGACCTCGAAGCCAGTTCCAATGCTTTTTTCATTATTCCGCTCTATTCGGGTACTTATTTAGACCCCTGCCATACAGCATAACAGCTGTAGCATGTTAAAATATATTCTTTTACATACACAGGGAAAAAATGAAAACAAACTTACATCATCTTTGCCAGTCATGTCCAGACCAAGGTCTCCCATTTCTTTCTCCAGAGTTTCTTTCAACCTGTAAAGGTACAATACTTTTTTTAAAAGACAGGCTATAAAACAAGATTAACTGTAAAAGTTATATTCATATAAACAAGATCTCCATCCACATCACCATCTCGACAGTTCTGGGTAGTCTGGGGCAATGCACATCCTTCTCTTTGGAGCACACAATCTTTAGCTTCCTCTTCTCTCTGATCTGTTTGGCCAGCTGGCGGATCTCCTGCATCTCCTCATCCTCACCAGTCTCATACTCCCCTGCCTTCTCCTTCAGCTCCTCCTCCTTCTCCAGATCCTCCAGTATGGGCATGAGAGAAATGTTCAGGGAGGTGGCAATAATATGAAAAGTTGTGACCCTCCCATTTTTCAGGATTCACATCATATTTCTCCTCTTTATTCATCAGACAATGATGAATGTCAATGTCCAAATACATACTCTGTAGGTCCAGGATATAATCAGCTCCATCTCCCTCTCCTGTAAATCAATGATGGAAAATTGGCAATTAATTAAATAATACCTTATTAAGACAGCTAGATCTTGACAATCAACATTTATTACAACATAACCCACTTGAGTGAGCGGATTACATCCAAGGCTTTCCCAACATAATCCTTCTATAAGTGTTAATAATATATGGACATACTGTTTTGCGTTTGGGTGCATCCACCTCCACTGTTTTCCTGCCAATCCTAGTTCCCTCTGGAATGAATGGTGGTCTCACCTAGTGTTGAGAAAACAGTCTAATGAGCATACTTAAAAGGACATGCCCAATTTCCCCTGTTCACATTCAAATGTATATACCATTAAAAAAAGAAAATAGTACAACATTAGTAAAATCATGCATACATGTTTAACTTTGGTGTGGAAAGACATGCACCTCTACAGAAAGTATAGTATATTGCCTACCTTTTCATCCCTCTTAGCAGGTACTGCTAAATGCAATCTGTTGAGAACATCATGCACCTTCTTGCCCTTCATTTTGCCATGGACACAATCGGCCAGAAGTTTGCCTGAAATTCACAAAAATATTAGTACGAATTATTAAAAACAAAGTCCAGAAAGGACATATGAATGAAAAAAAAACATATTCCCTCGTTATGTCAAGACGAAAACTTATTGATTTCATGATTACTACACAAAAGTTGTTTTGTCGAGATCACAAGATAAACTCTAAATAGGAGTGGACGTATTGATGAACAACAGAACGGCTGAGGTGGCACAGCCCAGAGGATTAACGCATACGCTTTTATTGATTGCTACACCAGTGCATTGCAATCAACGCAGTCACAGAGCTCCTTGATGAAGTGGTTATTGTGTATCTGAACAAATTAATGGGTGATTTGTGGTACTTTTGATTGTCTCGTGATCTCTGTAGTGATTTGTTCTGTAGTGATGAGATAAATAAGCTGATGTACTTTAAAGAAATGTATTATTCATATGTCCTCTCCAGACTTCCATACAAATAGAGAAAAACACAAAACATAACACTTGTTACTAACAAATTGTTAGTAATCAGAAGACTGAACTACACTGCTCACCTCTGTTTTTACAATTATCACGCCCTATCCAGTCAAAGTGCTGGTTTCAACGACAGGGATGCCCTCTACAGTAAGGTCAGCAATGATTTTCTGATGGAACAAAGCACGAAACCTTGATAAGCAAGTCCCATCTTGAAAGAGGATGACAAAGTAAACTGGGGAAAGAAATAAAGCCAAAGTAAAGAGAATATGTTACTAATAAGCATGAACAAAACTACAAACCTGGTCTTCCTCAGTAAGATCACATCTTCTTGACATAACACTTGTTAGCCACAATGAGCAAAGGCTAGAGAAAAAAAATGACAATATTAAATTGTTTAAAACCTTGCAGAGTTTGGTTTTTAACATGCCTTGGCATTTTCAGAGAAATAATGTAGCACGGCGCCTTGAGACAAAGGACACAGAACATTAAGAAAGCAGTCTGTGTCACGCCCTAGGTCAGGGTGTGACATGGAGGATTTATGTGTTTTTTCCCCTGGTCTAGGGGTTTTGTATGTTTATGGGGTGTGTCCTTTCTAGGTGTTTATGTAAGTCTATGGTTGCCTAGATTGGTTCTCAATTAGAGGCAGTTGCTTATTGTTAACTCTGATTGGGAACCATATTTAGGCAGCCATGTATTTTGGGTATTTTGTGGGTGATTGTTTCTGTTTCACTGCACGTTTCGTTTATTGTATTGTATTGTATTGTATTGTATTGTATAAGAGTCTTGGTGGTTCCAAACTTCTTCCATTTAAGAATGATAGAGGCCACTGGGTTCTTGGGGACCTTCAATGCTGCAGAAATGTTTTGGTAACCTTCCGCTGTGCCTCGACACAATCCTGTCGTCTCGGGAGCTCTACGGACAACTCCTTAACCTCACGGCTTGGTTTTTGCTCCGACATGCACTGTCAACTGTGGGAGCTTATAGACAGCTGTGCGCCTTTCCACATGTCCATTCAATTGAATTTACCACAGGCGGACTCCAATCAAGGTGTAGAAACATCTCAAGGATGATCAATGGAAACAGGATGCACCTGAGCATTATGGGGTATTGGGTGTAGATTGCTTAGGATATTTATTTAATCCACTTTAGAAGAATAATATGTAGAATAATAGTGAAGACATCAAAACTACATGGAATAATGTAGTAACCAAGTGTTAAATCAAAATCCATTTGTATTTGATATTCTTCAAAGTAGCTACCCTTTGCCTAGACAGCATTGCACAGTCTTGGCATTCTCTCAACCAGCTTCACCTGGAATGCTTTTAAGAGTCTTGAACGAGTTCCCACATGCTGAGCAGTTGTTGGCTGCTTTTCATTCACTCTGCTTTGCTGGTGACACTGTCGGTGATTTATTTAGAATTCAAGGCACAATTAACCAGTATGGCTACCACAACATTCTGCAGCAAAATGCCATCTCATCTGGTTTGAGCTTAGTGGGAATATCATTTGTTTTTCAACAGCACAATGATCCAACACACCACCAGGCTGTGTAAGGGATATCTGACTAGGAAGGAGAGTGATGGAGTGCTACATCAGATGACCTGGCCTCCACAATCACCTGACCTCAACCCAATTGAGATTGTTTGGGATGAGTTGGACCGCAGAGTGAAGGAAAAGCAGCCAACAAGTGCTCAGCATATAGTTGAAAAAGCATTCCAGGTGAAGCTGGTTGAAAGAATGCCAAAAGTGTGCAAAGCTGTCATCAAGGCAAAGGGTGGCTACTTTGAAGAAAATCAAATATATTTTGGTTTAACACTTCTTTGGTTACTAGATGTTTCCATATGTGTTATTTCATTGTCTTCACTATTATTCTACAATGTAGAAAACAGTAAAAATAAAGAAAAACCCTTGAATGAGTAGGAGTCCAAACTTTTGACTGGTACTGTATGCATGCATATATGCATGTACACACACCTCTTTCCAAAGTATTCCAGCCAGATATAGCTGGTGTGAGGATCATGTAAGTGCAACCTGCCAACAAAGGTATTTGTAATCCATGTGGCTGAACAAGGACTTAGTGGTGAAGGCATAGGGCTGGACTTCAACATCAGCTCTGGTGACCTTGGAAAGACAGTTCAGCTCTGTCAACATCTTTTCTTGCACTACTACAATGTATTGTATATGTAGGGTTGCAAAGGGTCAGAAACTTTCCAGAAATGTTCCATGGGAAGTTAAGCAGAATTCACAGGCTTAGAATTCATCAAAAAGTTAGCTTATAACAGTGAAAATAAAATTGTAGGATACACAAGGCAATTCTAGGTCTTGAGGCATATTTTGGTTAAACTATCCCCAATTCAATGGAATTGCAACCCTCAATGCACAGCTCATTCTACCATCACATGTGCAGTGCACTCTTCTATCGCATGTACAGCTGATTCTCAAGATCTTGCACACTAATGAGATGCTATTGAGCCCACACTACTACACTGTCTGAGCCAAGGACTACATGCTTTCTGGTAAGTTTTGATTACAATACTGGGTGGGGTGAATATGACAATCATGATTTTTTCTTTACTCGTAAATAGTAGTCTACAGCAAAGTGTGTTTAAATAATTTTAAACTTGTTATCAATTTCAGCTAGTTTGTTTTTTCTACCATGTGTGTTTTAGCTTGCTTGAGCGTGCTAACTGAAGAGTGATAATTCACCTGTTTCAATACATGTTTCATTGTAAAACATTTATCTTACAAAGGAGTTGTTTAATCTAACTACTTAACTTTATCTGTACATGGAATTGTATTAGTTTATTTTTTAAACTAATTTATTTCTAATCTTTACAGGAAAATGCCACGGGCACTATCTGATGTGTGGAGACATTTCAAAGTGGTGTACATTTGCAAGTACTGTACCAAATCATATGTCAAGAATGCAACAAAGATACAGAATCATCTGGCCAAGTGCATAAAGTTCCCTCAGCGCTCACAACAAGCAACCTCTGACAAAAGTCCCTCTACTTTTATTCAGGGTGAAAATTATTCATCAGACACGTTATTGATAGCAACAGCTCTTAGTCCTCCTGGAAGCAGAATTTTTTTTGACTCAATGGAGGAATGTAGTCAGAGAAATGCAGAATAATGTCTTGCTTGGGCTGTGTATGCAATGTGTATGCAACTGGTTCACCTCTGATGCTCACAGGTAATGTGCATTGGAAGAGATTTTTGAATGTTCTTTGCCCAGCCCACACCCCAGCATACACCCAACCAAACTGAGTTCACGTGAAGGTTAAGCAAATCATAGAGAAAGCAGACTGTGTTGCAATCATCTCTGATGGGTGGTCGAATGTTCGTGGGCAAGGAATAATTAACTACATCTCCACCAGTATTCTACAAGAGCACAGACAAGGGACAACAGGCACACTGATCTCTACATTGCAGATGAGCTGAAGGCAGTCATCAATGACCTTAGACCACAGAAGGTATGTCCACTGGTGACAGGCAATGCTGCGAACATGAAGGCTGCTTGTTCTAATGTGGAGGAGTCCTACCCTCACATCACACCCATTGGCTGTGCTGCTCGTGCATTGAATCTGCTCCTCAAGGACATCATGGCACTGAAAGCAATGGATATACTCTACAAGAGAGCCAATGAAATGGTTAGGTAAGTGAATGGTCATCAAGTTATAGCAGCAATCTACATCACCAAGCAAAGTGAGAAGAATAAGAGCACCACATTGAAGCTGTCCAGCAACACACGTTGGGGTGGTGTTGTCATCATGTTTGACAGTCTCCTGGGAGAGAAGGAGTCTCTCCATGAAATGGCCATATCACAGTCTGCTAATATGGACAGCCCCATCATGAGGATCCTTCTGGATGATGTATTTTGGGAGAGTGGTAAGCAGCCTGAAACCTAAAGCAGTAGCCATTGTACGCTATTGAGGGAGACAATGCCATCTTGTATGATGTTCAGACTCTGCTTGCAGATGTAAGAGAAGAAATCAGTAGTGCCCTGCCAACTTCACTGTTGCTCCAAGCAGAGGAAACTGCAGTTCTGAAATACATCAAAAAACGTGAAGACTTCTGCCTGATGCCCATATATGCCGCAGCGTACATGTTGGACCTCAATTATGCTGGCAAGAGCATGCTGGTGCAGAAGCCTATGGTGTCATCAACCAGGCCTATGGTGTCATCACTACCGTGTCTCGCCACCTTGTCCTGGATGAGGGCAAGGTTCTTGCCAGTCTGGCGAAGTACACTTCCAAGCAAGAGCTTTGGTATGGAGAGGCGATATGGCAGTCGTGGCAATATGGCAGTCATGCCAATATATCTCATCAGCCACCTGGTGGAACGGACTGTGGATCTGAGGCAATTTCCCTTGTTGACTCCATCCTCCAAATCCCACCAACATCAGCCGCCTCGGAGCGCAACTGGTCCTTGTTTGGGAACACACACCCACCAAAGCACGCAACAGGCTTACCAATACAAAGGTTGCAAAATTGGTGGCCAACTGGGCAAATTTGAGGCTTTTGAGCCTGACAACGAGCTATCCTCAAAAAGGTTGGAAAGTGACAGTGAAGATGAGGCCTCAGAGTCTGATGTTCAAAAGGTGGACATTGAGGAGGTCCAGGGAGAAGACATGGAAACCTGAGAGGAAGACAACTAAAGCTTTAGTTTCTAGACTAGATATATTGGCACGACTGCCATATTGCCACGACACGGTAGATGTATGTTGAAAACTTTTTTGGGAGATGCGATGGATCATTAGGGGTCCATTCAATATTCCCTTTTGTTGTTCAGTGAAATCATCCCATGTGAAGAGTCACCTCATTTAATGAAATTTAAATTCGTAACTACTTTTTTCTATTGGAAGGATTTAATCATTTGCAATTATGTCTACTTATGATAAGGTAAAATGTTTATGTTTCTGTCTCCGTATGATATGTTACAATACCATCTACAATTAAATGGTATTAATATTAATTTGCATATATTTCCATTAATTCCCATATATTCCCACCGAAAGTTTCCATCTCTGAATATTCCCCAAAATGTGCAACCCTAATTGTATGACACATTTTTACCCATGTTCTGCAAATGTAACAAAATGTTCAAATAAACCTAAACCTATTTCCATTTAACAAGGTAAGCTATTGACAACACATTTTATAATTACGATCTGACCAAGATCAGCGTGATCCATCGTGCAGCAAAGCAGACAACAACTTATCGCAATGCCTCTAACAATGGTTGCCCAAATTGTGCTATGAAACCATTGAACACTGTATTATAATCACAAATTACACAGCAAGGTTGTATCAACCATTGAAATGACAAAGAATAACAGCAATAGGGATGTGTACCTTGTTGATTAAACTAGACTTGCCCACATTGGGATATCCACAAAGCAGTAGAGTCCGAGTATTGGGATCAATCGTTTGTAAACAGGAAAGATGCTGGTGCACGAGTAAAACAACCATTAAATGTAAACAAGACACGAGTGAGAACACCAAGTTGAACAGTATACATTATCACTGGAAGCAAATAAATAGTGGAAGAAGTCAGCTTCTTACTTGTCAATCAAATTCTTTGCGATGTTGATCTGTCCCAAAACCAGCTTGTAATGGTTTTTGTCATACAAGACATTCATCAAATCAGCATAGAACAGATAAGTCATAGTGGGCAGAACAAGCAAGTAGGCGTGCAGAGCCAAGCACGAGCTAGCGAGATCCTATTGGCCCATTCGAGCAAATATCTGCATATTTCTGTTAGGGAACGCCTACTCTGTGAAATGCGCGTGTGCAGTAACTCAAATCTACTTTGCGCTCCTTCTGAACAACGCGATTTTTAAAACTTTGGCAAAGGCTAAAGTCGACTAAACCTAGTCCACTCTGTTCATAACACATTCTAGTGTTGGAAACAGAAAACTGTATTGAGATCAAATGTTTCATTGATGAGAAAATATGCATAAATCTAGGTCAAAATCCACCTCGTTCCATCTTCTCCCACTGCCCGCCAGTGGGCTTGGAAACGCTTCATATTTATTCATCCAGTGAAATCACTGGACACTTTAATAAATGGATCACTAGTCACTTTAAACAATGCCACTTTAATAATGTTTACATATCGTACATTACTCATATCACATGTATATACTGTATTTTATACCATCTACTGCACCTTGCCTATGCTGCTCCGCCATCGCTCATCCATATACTTATATGTACATATTCTCATTCACCCCTTTAGATTTGTGTGTATTAGGTAGTTGTTGGGGAATTGTTAGATTACTTGTTAGATTTGTGTGTATTAGGAAATTGTTGGGGAATTGTTAGATTACTTGTAAGATATTACTGCACTGTAGGAACTAGAACCACAAGCATGTCGCTACACTCGCATTAACACCTGCTTACCATGTGTATGTGACCAATAACATTTGATTTGATTTGAAATAAAGGATAAATACATTTAAAAATACAAGTATTGAATAAAGCACTGGCAGTTTTTTTGTTAATTTTTTTTTTTTAACTAGGCAAGTCAGTTAAAGAACAAATTCTTATTTGTTTGCATGTAGACATTATAGCTTAATTATTCATTGCAGACAACAAAGAAAGACTGACCGTCATTCCCTCTGGCTCCCCATTTGAGAATACTGCAGTGTCTTATTGACTTTATGTCATCCACCCACAACTTCAGGGGGTTGAGTCAAGATGGAACCGCTGTTGTTTATGTGTGCTGTATGTCCTACCCTATCTTTGTGCTAAATAATGCATGCCTATAGACCTATTGCCTCCTTCGTCGTTATCTAATTCCTATTCAGAAATGTTCATGAAGCCTGTTGCCTAAGAATCGGCCTACATTGTGCATGAGCACATGTATTGTTATGAAGTTGGGAATGTGTAAAAACATATTACACAAAACATTGGCTGGTCCAGTTTAATGTGATTTATTGAAAGACTCACCCAAACCTATACAAAAACAATTACATCAGTAACAACAACAACCTCATTCAATTGGTCCTGGTATTAATTATGCTATTAATTACCTATTTATTTATTCATGATTTATTTATCAGAAATTTTGCTAGAATAAGTCTCTTGAGATGCACTGTCTTTTTTGCAAGTGTCCAAATACAAAAAAAATGTACATTAACAACTACTAATACAACTAATAAAAACTACTGCCCCAACTTGTTACATCCGTCGTTAGATGAATTAGACCAAGGTGCAGTGTGGTAGGCGAACATCTTCCTTGAATTAAAATGAACACCGAAAAACAACAAAATACAAAATGAACGTAAAGTTCTGCAGGCTACACAGCACCTATACAAATCAAGATCCCACATCCTAAAGGGGGGAAAAAGGGTGCGTAAGTATGATCCCCAATCACAGACAACGATAGACAGCTGCCTCTGATTGGGAACCAAACAAAGAAATAGGAAAACTAGAATGCCCACCCAAATCACACCCCAACCTAACCAAATAGAGAAATAGAAAGGCTCTCTAAGGTCAGGGTGTGACACAACTACTAATACAACTAATAAAAACTACTGCTACAACTACTAAAAACTACTGCTACAACTACAAATACAACAAATAAAGTACCTATAATATACAGTATGCATACATACATATTTGCAAATATCTTCACATGGTTATGTTTCTATTAGTTGAAAACACAGTTTGTTCTTAACATTTGAAAAATGGCTTTCTTAAATTGAATGGGATTTTAATACCCTGATTTCAATAGGTAAATTATTCCAGTCAGTTGGGTCTTTGTATCTGAAAGATCTTACTCCATATCACACCCTGACCATAGAGAGCCCTCTGGGTTCTCTATGGTGTTTTAGGTCAGGGCGTGACTAGGGGGGTTTCTAGCTATTATATTTCTATGTTGGTGTGTGTGTATGGTTCCCAATTGGAGGCAGCTGATAATCGTTACCTCTAATTGGGGATCATACTTAATGTGTCCTTTTTCCCACCTGCGATGTGGGATATTGTTTTGTGTGAGTGCCTATGTAGTGCACGATCGTTATGTCATTGTTGTTTTGGAAGTCTCACTATCATTAAAATGTGAAACTCTACTCACGCTGCGACATGGTCCAATTATTCATACGACGGTCGTGACAGAATATCCCACCAAAGCAGGACCAAGCACCGTGCCCAGGAGGTGAAGGAGAGTTGGACATGGGAAGAGACACTAGGTGGATGAAAGACCCTTCCTTGGTGGGAGTTGCCCGAGGAGTAAGGGAGGACAGAGACAACACCGGGGTCTGTGACCACAAACAGCCCAAGGGCAGCTCCAAGTGTTTTTGGGGGGGCACAAGGGGCTGTCTGCTGAGCTGAGGTGTCGGCTGAGCCCGGTGAAACCTGTGCCGGCTCCATGCACCAGGCCTCCAGTGCGCCTCCCCAGCCCGGTACGTCCTGTGCCGGCTCCCCGCACTCACCCTGAAGAGCGTGTCAACAGTCCGGTGCAACCTGTGCCGGCTCCCCGCACTTGTCCACCAGTGCGGGTGAATAGCCCGGAGCCTCCAGCGACGGTCAATGGCCCGGAGCCTTCCACTGTGCCGATGTCCAGGCATGACGTTCAGCCCGGCTTCATGGCCGCCACCGATGCAAGTTGCCCACCCTAACCCACCCCATCTAGTTTCAGGTTTTGCGGTCGGAGTCCGCACCTTTGGGGGTGGTGTACTGTCACGCCCTGACCATAGAGAGCCCTCGGGGTTCTCTATGGTGTTTTAGGTCAGGGCGTGACAAGGGGGGTTTCTAGGTATTATATTTCTATGTTGGTGTGTGTGTGTATGGTTCCCAATTGGAGGCAGCTGATGATCGTTACCTCTAATTGGGGATCATACTTAGTGTGTCCTTTTTCCCACCTGCGATGTGGGATATTGTTTTGTGAGTGCCTATGTGCACTACGTATTTCACGATCCTTATGTCTTTGTTGTTTTTGGAAGTCTCACTATCATTCAAATGTGGAACTCTACTCACGTTGCGCCTTAGTTCAATTATTCATACGACGGTCGTGACACTCCAACCTCATGATATACCCTTGGAATATGTAATTGGTACTGATGTCGAAAGGAGTTGTGTGAATCTTGTAAAGTTTAAGTCGATACATAAAAAATTGGTACCAATGCAGTTGTCTTCTGTTTGAGAGTAACAGCCATTTAGTGATTTCTACATTGTGCAAAGATTGTTATAAATTACATCTAATTCGCAAAGTAAGGTCTTGGTTGTGTTTTGATAGATGGTGTTTCCATAGTCTAGGAGAGGAAGCAGCAGTTGAGTTACTAAGGTCTTTCTAACGGATACAGCAACACAATTATTAGATCTGTATAGTAACCCAAGCTTATTGGTAATTGTTTTTTCTAGTATAATAAACTGTATTTGTCACATGCGCCGAATACAACTTTTGAAGTAAGAAATAATAGTAAAAAAATAATGAAAGAGCAGCAGTAAATAACAATAGCGGGGATACAT
Source organism: Oncorhynchus gorbuscha (assembly GCF_021184085.1). NCBI lineage: Eukaryota > Metazoa > Chordata > Actinopteri > Salmoniformes > Salmonidae > Oncorhynchus > Oncorhynchus gorbuscha. Next base: position 58,656,907 of record NC_060180.1, on the reverse strand, counting down.
ACAGGGGGTACTGGTACAGAGTCCATGTGCAGGGTCACCGGTGTTGAGGTAATATGTACATGTAGGTAGAGTTATTAGTGACTATGCATAGATAATAACAGAGTAGCAGCAGCGTAGAAGGGGGAGAGGGCAATTGCAATAGTCTGGGTAGCCACTTGATTAACTGTTCAGGAGTCTTATGGCTTGCGGGTAGAAGCTGTTTAGAAGCCTTTTGGACCTCGACCTGGCGTTCCCGTACTTGGCACTCCCGTACCGCTTGCCGTGAGGTAGCAGAGAACAGTCTATGACTAGGGTGCCAGGTGTCTTTGACAATTTTTAGGGCCTTCCTCTGATACTGCCTGGTATAGAGGTCCTGGATGGCAGGAAGCTTGGCCCTGGTGATGTACTAGGCTGTTCGCACCACCCTCTGTAGTGCCTTGCAGTCGGAGGCTGAGCAGTTGCCATACCAGGCAGTGATGAAACCTGTCAGCATGCTCTTGACGGTGCAGCTGTAAAACCTTTTGAGGATCTGAGGACCCATGTGTTGGAGGAAATTATAGTTGAAATTATTAATTATGTATACATTTAGATTAGAACCATTTATTTTAATACTATTATGTTATGGTATGAAATGTATGGGTTCTTGGTTAAACTAGGACTGAAAATGTAGGTAAAACGAATTAATTGTCTGTACCTTGCGGGTTTAAGGGAGAGAGATGGCATATCTTTTCAGACAGATAAGAATGTTCTTTGATGTTCCATTAGTGGAGGAGAACATGTATTTTTAGACAGATTGGAATGTTTGTTTTATGAGGGGAGTAGAAGACAATTTCCAGACCTGAAGACACTGCACTATTGTGTGGATCGGAGAGAGTGTGAGAAACTGATGATGTCATTTTATGTTCTCTCTTTAAAATGTAATGTTCTTTGTATTTGGAGTCAGTACTCTCTTGAATTAAACGCTGTTACCTGACTTTTAAGACTGGGGTTCTGTCCATTCTTATAAAAATATGGGTTTTACAATCCCATAGAATGTATTGACAGAGTAATTCATTCTGATTGGGAAATAATACAGAGGAATTTAGAATTCCACTAACAACATGCCAAATATTTTTTGCCTCCTAAGGGGGAATAGGTTTTGTCGTGCCCTCTTCACGACTCTCTTGGTGTGCTTGCACCATGTTAGTTTGTTGGTGATGTGGACGCCAAGGAACTTGAAGCTCTCAATCTGATCCACTACAGCCCCGTCGATGAGAATGGGGGCATGCCTTGTCCTCCTTTTCCTGTAGTCCACAATCATCTCATTTGTCTTGATCACGTTGAGGGTGAGGTTGTGATCCTTGCACCACACGGTCAGGTCTCTGTCTCATCGTTGTCGGTGATCAGGCCTACCACTGTTGTGTCATCAGCAAACTTAATGATGGTTTTGGATTCGTGCCTGGCCGTGCAGTCATGACTGAACAGGGAGTACAAGAGGACACTGAGCACACACCCCTGAGGGGCCCCCGTGTTGAGGATCAACATGGCAGATGTGTTGTTATCTACCCTTACCTACTGGGGGCTGCCGTCATGAATTTCCAGGATCCAGTTGCATAGTGGGGGGGGGTTCAGTCCCAGGGTCCTTAGCTTAGTGATGAGCTTTGAAGGCACTCTGGTGTTGAACGCTGAGCTGTAATCAATGAATATCATTCTCACATAGGTGTTCCTTTTGTCCAGGTGTGAAAGGGCAGTGTGGAGTGCAATAGAGATTGCATCATCTGTGGATCTGTTTGGTGCGGTATGCAAATTGGAGTGGGTCTAGGGTTTCTGTGATAATGGTGTTGAGCCATAACCAGCCTTTCAAAGCATTTCATGGCTACAGACATGAGTGCTATGGGTTGGTAGTCATTTTGGTAGGTTACCTTAGTGTTCTTGGGCACATGGACCATGGTGGTCTGCTTGAAACATGTTGGTATTATAGACTCAGACAGGGAGAGATTGAAAGTGTCAGTGAAGACACTTGCCAGTTGTCAAAATGCTTTCCAAATTATTTGCTAGAAACCATTTTTGTAAGGTTTTTAAATCATCTTGAGAGTTGCTTGTACTGTATTTGCAAAATATTTGAACCTGATGTATAGAGCACTGTATCATCAGCATATAAATGATAATGTTCTGACAAATTAGATAAATTAATATATAGAAAAGACGAGGGGCCAATACTGAGCTTTGAGGTACACCTCTACTGAGAGCAATAAGTTTGGATTTGTGTCCCATGAAAACACTATCTTGCTATCTTTTTTTTTGTATTTTACCCCCTTTTTTGTCATATCCAATTATGAGGTGAAGGTTGAGTCATGTATCCTCTGTCGTGTCTTTATAATCATTAACTGAAGACTGATAGTTTTTTATCAAAGATTCTCTGTAATTAGTTATTACGCGATTAGACTGATTAATCATGTAACCGTAATTACTAGGAAGTCGGGGCACCAAGGAAAAATATTAATCTTACATTTCCTAAAATAACTTTTCAGATATTTTATCTGATCAATTAGTCTTCGAATTAATGAATTATTTACTTTAACTCACGTTAGTCTCGTAAATTGTTGGTTATCTGCACGAACCCAGTCTTCCTATGAGTCATCCATACATCAATTGTCTTAAATCGTTTATTTATTACCAACTAAGTAATTCACATAAATGCATAAACAAACAAATAAACAAGGTAAATGTGGTTACATGTAATGATAGGAGAATGTGTCCTAGTGGGCTAAACCGTAATGGCGGCTTGTTAAACAAAAGGGGAAGTGGGGGTCGACTAAGAAGTCACTACAGAGTGATAATAATTATAACAATTGAAATGCTAGTCCTTTGCACATGAATGCTCACTCATTCGGGAACACTTGCAATCGATATATATATTTACACTCAGTGTGTCATCTTGATCACTGGTGAAAAGTTCATTTCTTTTGTAGAATTGTTCGTCTTTCTCCCTCTCTCTCTCTGTCGTAGTTATAGTGGATAGTTGAGAGTGACATTCATTTGTTTCGTTATAGAATGGACGTTTCGGCCGTTGTCGTTCTTCGCGTTCAATGATACCGAATTCCTAGCTGCAGACTAGTAATTCATATCAAAGACTTGTTCTTATTCTGTCGGTATCGATAGTCTAAGAGTTTAACCATGTGGTATGGTTAAAAGATTCAGCAATGGTCTACAACCTTTGGCCTCCTAATGGAGAAAAACATGATCTGCAACCTTTAGCCATCTCGTAATAGAGGTAAGCTCGGTCTGCTGATCGAAAACCCAAGTGGGGGTTTTATTCGGAAGGGCCAAAAAGGGCTGTCCCAGGATGTCTGACCCTAACTGGGCTCAGGGGTAAGATGTAAAGATGTAAACCTCATATCTGAGGCTATTATTTAAACGGCGTTATGGTAATGTGGCCACACCGTCTCCCATGAGCTTCCCCAAGTTGTGACAAACTGTAACGATCTGAGTGTAGTGGGTGAGGAGTCAGGCGCAGGAAGCAGAGAGTTCAGGTGAGTGCTATTTTAATGTACAGAGAAACGATGAACATAAGCCAACCATCACGAAAACACAGGGCGTAAAGAACAAACAAATGCCCCAAACAGGGGGACTTAAACTGTCCAGGGAAAACCCACAAAATGGGAAAACACAAAACCCATAGACGTGTACACCAAACAGACGGTCACAATAATTAATCCTGCACAAGGAACCAGGCTGACTAATAAAGCCTACTACTAACTACCTAACTCAAAACAGGTGCATTCAATAAACACATAAGGAGGGGGAGGAGATAATCAGTTGCAGCTAGTGGGCCGTCGACGACGAGCACCGAGCGCCACCCGAACGGGAAGGGGAGTGTCCTTCGGTCGGAGTCGTGACACAAACGGACCAGTTCGTAGCTGGAATCTTCACCGATCTTTTATACTTTCTCTGGAACGTGAAATTTGTTCGTACCTCAAGTTCTGTGAGGTGGAAGGATTTCCTTTGTCCTCTATGAAAATGTACTCTCTCTATACTGTGTGTCCATGAGGAGATCCTCTGGAATTTATGACATCTCTCTGACCACAGCAACCTAGTTGAAGGAGGAAAGGGGGAGGCAGGGAGAGGGGGATGGGGATTGCTATACCCAAAGAGGCCAATGTCATAACACCTCCGAAACATGACCCGCCAAACCGCACTTCTTAACACCCGCCTGCTTAACCCAGAAGCCAGCTGCAACAATGTGTCTGGAGAAAACACTGTTCAACTGACGACGAAGTCAGCCTGCAGGCGCCTGTCCCGCCACAAAGGGGTCGCTAGAGCGCGATGACTCATGTAAAGCCACCCGGACGATGCTGGGCAAATTGTGCACTGTCCCATGGGCAGCGGTGTGAAGTACTTAAGTAAAAATACTTTCAAGTACTACTTAAGTCATTTTTTGGGGTATCTGTACTTTACTTCACTATTCCTATTTTTGACTACTTTTACTTTTACTTCACAACATTACTAAAGAAATCAATGCACCTTTTACTCAATACATTTTTGCTGACAACCCAAAAGTACTCGTTACATTTAGAATGCTTATTAGCAGGACAGGAAAATGGTCCAATTCACACATTTATCAAGAAAATATCCCTGGTCATCCTTACTGCCTCTGATCTGGCGGACTCACTTAACACAAATGCTTAGTTTATAAATGATGTCTGAGGGTTGGAGTGTGGCCCTGGCTATTCATAAATTAAAAAACAAGAAAATCATGCCATCTGGTTTGCTTAATATAAGGAATGTGAAATGATTTATACTTGTACTTTTACTTTTGATACCCAAGTGGGGGTTTTATTCGGAAGGGCCAAAAAGGGCTGTCCCAGGATGTCTGACCCTAACTGGGCTCAGGGGTAAGATGTAAAGATGTAAACCTCATATCTGAGGCTATTATTTAAACGGCGTTATGGTAATGTGGCCACACCGTCTCCCATGAGCTTCCCCAAGTTGTGACAAACTGTAACGATCTGAGTGTAGTGGGTGAGGAGTCAGGCGCAGGAAGCAGAGAGTTCAGGTGAGTGCTATTTTAATGTACAGAGAAACGGTGAACATAAGCCAACCATCACGAAAACACAGGGCGTAAAGAACAAACAAATGCCCCAAACAGGGGGACTTAAACTGTCCAGGGAAAACCCACAAAATGGGAAAACACAAAACCCATAGACGTGTACACCAAACAGACGGTCACAATAATTAATCCTGCACAAGGAACCAGGCTGACTAATAAAGCCTACTACTAACTACCTAACTCAAAACAGGTGCATTCAATAAACACATAAGGAGGGGGAGGAGATAATCAGTTGCAGCTAGTGGGCCGGCGACGACGAGCACCGAGCGCCACCCGAACGGGAAGGGGAGTGTCCTTCGGTCGGAGTCGTGACACAAACGGACCAGTTCGTAGCTGGAATCTTCACCGATCTTTTATACTTTCTCTGGAACGTGAAATTTGTTCGTACCTCAAGTTCTGTGAGGTGGAAGGATTTCCTTTGTCCTCTATGAAAATGTACTCTCTCTATACTGTGTGTCCATGAGGAGATCCTCAGGAATTTATGACGTCTCTCTGACCACAGCAACCTAGTTGAAGGAGGAAAGGGGGAGGCAGGGAGAGGGGGATGGGGATTGCTATACCCAAAGAGGCCAATGTCATAACACCTCCGAAACATGACCCGCCAAACCGCACTTCTTAACACCCGCCTGCTTAACCCAGAAGCCAGCTGCAACAATGTGTCTGGAGAAAACACTGTTCAACTGACGACGAAGTCAGCCTGCAGGCGCCTGTCCCGCCACAAAGGGGTCGCTAGAGCGCGATGACTCATGTAAAGCCACCCGGACGATGCTGGGCAAATTGTGCACTGTCCCATGGGCAGCGGTGTGAAGTACTTAAGTAAAAATACTTTCAAATACTACTTAAGTCATTTTTTGGGGTATCTGTACTTTACTTCACTATTCCTATTTTTGACTACTTTTACTTTTACTTCACAACATTACTAAAGAAATCAATGCACCTTTTACTCAATACATTTTTGCTGACAACCCAAAAGTACTCGTTACATTTAGAATGCTTATTAGCAGGACAGGAAAATGGTCCAATTCACACATTTATCAAGAAAATATCCCTGGTCATCCTTACTGCCTCTGATCTGGCGGACTCACTTAACACAAATGCTTAGTTTATAAATGATGTCTGAGGGTTGGAGTGTGGCCCTGGCTATTCATAAAATAAAAAACAAGAAAATCATGCCATCTGGTTTGCTTAATATAAGGAATGTGAAATGATTTATACTTGTACTTTTACTTTTGATACTTAGGTATATTTTAGCATTTACATTTACTTTTTATACATAAGTATATTTAAAACCAAATACTTCTAGACTTTTACCCAAGTAGTATTTTACTGGGTGACTTTCCCTTTTACCTGAGTGATTTTCTATAAAGGTATCTTTACTTTTACTCAAGTATGACAATTGGGTAGTTTTTCCACCACTGCCTATGGGACTCCTGGTCACGGCTGGTTGTGACACAGCCTGGGATCGAACCCGGTCTGTAGTGATGCCTCAAACACTGTGATGCAGTGCCTTACATGTTGACCACTCTGCGTTGCAAAATAAATTTACACATGCATGTTATTCATTCATTGCACCCACACTGCCTGTGCTCGTCAACGAGCGTCTGCGTAGCCAGGCACTAAAATAGAACTCAGGTTCTATCTGTGACACTGGATGCACTGCAAGCCCGCCTCTCCCATCTCCTTATTGGTTTTTAGGAGCATAGATTGAAAGATAAACTGAGGTCCACACTCCAGTCCAGTAGGTACTGATAATGCACCTTGAAGTTGGTTGCCAACTGCCATACAAAGTCCGAAGAAGAGGAAGAAGCCTGAAGGAGGAGAGATTACTAGAAACAAACTCGGTTTAGCCTTTTGTCTGTGGATTCATTGTTGCTGTTGCTAGCTGACTTGTCCTGTGATATAAACAGTGGGTTGTTATTTGACCTAAAATGCAACAAGGTCCTCTACTCTGATAATTAATCCACAGATAAAAGGGTAAACTGAGTTTGTTTCTAGTAATCTATTCTCCTTCCGGATTCTTCTTCTGATTTGGACTTTTTATGTTGGCTGGCAACCAATTTTAAGGTGCATTACCACTACCAATTGGACTGGATTGTGGACCTCCTGAAAACCAATAAGGAGATGGGAGAGGTGGGACTTGCAGCGTGTCCAGCTTCACAAATAGAACAAAGTTCAGACCCTTGCAGAAGCTTGTTGACCGTGCGAGCAGTGTGGTTGCAATGATTGAATGTATGTGTACATTTATTTTGCAATGAGCAGTGTGGTCAACATGTTAGACCGCTGAGCCACTCGGGATGCCAACCCATTGTTTTCTATTGCTAAGATATGAATGGAACCAGTTTAGTGATCTTTTCGTGAAACCAAAGCATTGAAGTTTTCCTCGTAAGATAGAATTATCAACTAAATCAAATGATTTTGAAAAATAATAATAATAATAGATAGGGACTTAGCGCATTTCAAGGATCCAACGTCACTTTACAATTGTAGAAATCAAGATGACACAAGTAGTTCGCCTTGGTCCAATTAAGAATGTTTATCATCAGTACGTTTCACTAATGCTGGAGTGGCAGAATGCTTGGGTCTAAAGCATGATTGAAAGGGTGAAATTCAACAAAATGTATCTAGGTACTGATACATTTGGGAATGTATTAATTTCTCAAATATGTTTTACTTTTGAACAGATTGCTGTTATTGGTCTGTAGTTATTTCGATCTAAGGAATTTCAGTCAGTCAGGCACATTTCCAAACAAAAGGTATTTCACCAGTCGTTAAAGACATGTTGAATCGATCTGCTAGAGAATACATTATAACATTAGCAGACCACTTTATAAATGTGGGTTCCATTCTATCTAGGCCAGCTACTTTGGTTATATTTATTTAATTGAGGAGGCAGTATATCAGTTGGATTAATATTTCTAAAGTTGAATGTCTTTCAACTTTGATTTGGGGTGTTGATCTCCTAGTGTCATGTATACCTAGCATTGTTGGAATTGTCGGTGATAAATTAGGCTAGATTTTAAACAACACTTCTGATTTCTTTATAATACGGTACAACCCTTTAAATTCAACCAATCCACGCCCATGTTGCCTGTGATCCACACCGTTGATCACGAGTGGATCCGTGAGCCACTGAATTTCGACCAACCGAGGAGCATGTTCATTGTGGTAGGAGGCGGGAGTTCCTTGCTTTTGTGACAGCTTTGGCTTTGCGTTCCGTGGTGTCTGAACTACTCCCAAAGGGAAGGGAAACTGCATTTTCTCCATTCCCCACTGGTATATCGTTGGTGCAGCTAGCAAGCGAACGCTTCAAGTTAAATCCAGTATTTTAAGAGTTCAGGGTTGATGTTCCTTATCCACTTTCCCACTCGAAGAACCGCCATTCGATAGATTTCGAAAAATAATATTATTTTAGTCCGACTGAACAAAACAAATTGAAGTGCAAAGTTAATAGTTAAATTTCTATTGATTTGCTAGCTTGCATTGCTAGTTGGGAAAGGTAAGGTTAACTACGATATTTAGTTTTCTAAGATTTAAAAGGGCGGGTATTTATTTTTAGCCATCAACAGTTTTTTATTGCTCATTCGAAGACACCGGCTAATTAGTTAATCATAGCTAACTCGTAACTAGCTCGCTTTAATACTGTGAGTATTCAGCCTGGAAGCCAATTCAAGGCCTTGCTTACCACCAGTCTGCATCGCCGTGCAGTGAGAGCTGAAAGGTGAGTATCGCCCATTGCTAACTAACGAGTTTGCTATCTCTGCTAGCCAGCTCGCTCGCCGACTCGATGTTGGTAACGTAAACTAGCTACACCTATAATATTTGGCAAAGACGATGGCCTCGTAGCTAACGGTAACTAGCCAAATTCCAGTGAACTGAGGTGTCTGGCTAGCTACTGTACTAGCCATCTACAGTAACGAGTTGCTTGATGTGCGTTGTTTTTAGCATTGCATAGCTAACAGTAACTATCTAACTTAGCCAACGTAGCAAGCTACGTCTTCCCACGTCGTATCTGGTTGCTACCTAAACTAACATGAAGTGGTTGAGTTGGCCAAATATGTATTATAATGATTGTTACAAATTAAAATAATGTATTGCTAAACTGGCGAGCTTAGAAAAGTGTCATGCATGGCTGTGCAAATGAAGAGTTGAAGACTATCCGTTTTGCGGTTGGACAAGTCTCCATCAACGATGCGAGGGGGTTGGAGGACCTGAATCACGCCGGAGGTCGCCATCTTTCACTGATTGTTGGTGATGGCATCTGTTTCTTCTAGCAATTTGTCAACTTTGTAGATTAACTGGCTTGACTCTGCTTTGCTTTATTGTTATTTGCTATGTGGTAGTCACATGCCACCACGATTCTAACCTGGTCCCAGATCTGTTCTTTAAACAAATATGTTTGTTCTTTTCACAATTCCATGGGAAGTTGGCAAGAGAGCAGACTGCTATCCAAGTTACCTCGGCCATGTTCAGTAGTCGGACGTTGCAGATATGAATGCCACGAAAAGAGCTGAATTGTTTCCTCATTCTACATGTCAGATGCATGTTTCTTCGACATAGCGTTGGTTGCTGCGTTTGAACGCGCCCCATGATCCACTGTCTAATTGGCAAGTTTTTAAACATTGCCCCAACTAGTCAGGTAGCTAGGTTAACGATCGTCCTGTACACACACACAATAGAAATCCTCCTTGCTAGACTGTAGTCTCCCTATGAGTTTTCTTGAAAATGTACTGAGAATATCAAAACTAAGTGCAAACAAGTTTGGTAGTACCAATCAAAGATGGAATTGTGAAATTGTCTGTTTACACTATGGGGAATGTTCAATAGGAACTTGTGAACATTTGACAACCACTGGTAGGCTCTACCAAACACATCATGCCATCTATCACTTTGGGGGCGGCAGGTATCCTAGCCCATAGAGAGGCGAGCCAGCACCTGGTGAGTTTCCAGTTAGAAAACTGCATCCTATTATGAAAGATCTGGTGGGAAGTGAGCTGGCAACCAGAAGGTTGCTGGTATCAAATCCTAGATGCCACTGCCTGTTGTGCTCTTGATTAAGGTACTTAACCTCCCCCTCCACAAGTGTATCTTTCGGAGTGGTTGGGTTAAAAGCCAAAGTAACATTTCGGTTGACCTTGTGTGCAATTGACCAATAAAGTGATCTTAAGCTTAATGTATTGCAGTCACCACCACCATTATGTAGTGAAAATATTTGTGCTAAAATGGCAATTTTTGTAGAGACCAGAACTATGCTTGCTTGCGTACTGTACAACAGCACAATCTTAAAACACAGATACACATTAGTCAGCAGAAAAGCAACAGGTTTATATGAATTTAATCTGTTGGCTTGTCTAATCCACAGGGGAGTTGGTAGAGCAAAGTTGGCACTTTCTATAAACACTTTTAGCGATTTGGCCACCTTCCAGATAGTATCTAGCTTCTGTTTCACAGAATGAGCATGAACCGACTAAAATATATACATGGTCAACATTAAAACGATAACCAGTTAGGCCCATATATGCCAAATATGTCCATGATGACGCAGTATTAAGTATGAGAGTTGTTAAATAATAGTGTGGGAATCTTGCAACCGTTGGCAAGGATCTCTCAATTCCACTCATAACTGTAGTTTTCGTTGTTGTGGCTTGCTTGGTGGAAAAGCATCTGTTTTGTCACGATACCAGATTTTGGACATCGACACTGATACCAGGTTTAGTATCATAATACTTGATACAGAACCGATACTCGATACCAAAACGATAGTGAATCAATACCATGGCAATAAAAACATAAAGCGTATTAGCTAGTCACAGAATAACCACTGGGCTTTGTCTTTTAAACGTTGAACAATATTTAAAAATATATATTTTACCTTTATTTAACCAGGTCAGCCAGTTTAGAACAAGTTCTCATTTACAACTGCGACATGGCCAAGATAAAGCAAAGCACTGCGGCACAAACTACAGTTACACGTGGAATAAACAAACGTACAGTCAATAACACAATAGAAAAGTATATATACAGTGATATGGTTTTGCATCAGGAAAATTGTTGATAACTGAAATATATTTTATTCAATTTATTGCCAAAATAAAATGCCATATTAAATTACAGAATACCTTAAATTTTCTTTGCAAAACCATATCGGAGACAGAGTAGATCATTTTCCAATTACATTTAAGTTGTTTTAAAATGTAATTTGATACATCAGGGTTAATTTACTGATCTTTGGCCATAATATTGTGTGAAATTACATTCATTACTCATTATAGCTAAATCATTTTAATGTAATAAGTAAATAGTTTGCTTCCGAAACGACAATGCTTTGAAGCTCATTTCTGAAGCTTGTTGCAGTTGTCTACACACCTTAGAAATACAATTGATTTTGTGCTTGCTGCAAATATTTTAGACTGGCTGGCTGGCTAGTGGCTACTGCTAACAAACCCAGACATGCAAAGTCTAAATATATTGCTGTCAAGTTGTGTGCATTTGACATTACATATGGGTATACACAATCATATTATACTGCTCACATGTGTTCATGTCATCAACCAAAAATTAGTAGAACGTGAGACATTTGACAGAATTACCAAAAGTAACAAATTCTAGTACAGAAGTGTTTCTTTATGTTCTAGTATGGAAAAAGTATGTACATTTTGGTATGTCGTGCAATACTGATCTGTGTAGTCAATTACACTGGCCTGTTTAGCAGAGTTTGCACTGTCTGTGGGATTGAGCATGTAGATCAAAGGTGGTATGTATGCTTTACATATATGCCATTCTTTTTCTGTCTTGTTTGCAAACACAATGAGAGCTCATGTTAGACAGGCATTTGATTGTTGGGCAATTATCATTTCTTTAAATGGGATCTATTGGATGGAAAGACATTTCCAATGGTGTTTATGCTATTTTTCTTTTGTTTATTTTTTATTTTACCTTTATTTAACTAGGCAAGTCAGTTAAGAACAAATTATTTTAATTTTTTAATTTTTTATTTCACCTTTATTTAACCAGGTAGGCTCGTTGAGAACAAGTTCTCATTTGCAACTGCGACCTGGCCAAGATGATGGCCTAGGAACAGTGGGTTAACTGCCTGTTCAGGGGCAGAACAACAGATTTGTTCCTTGTCAGCTCGGGGATTTGAACTTGCGTTGTTTAAGTTTTGTTGACACTCATCGTGATGTCCAGCATGGTTCTTCTATATTGCTGCTTTCTTTTATTTGGCCCCCTAAGTTTTCTGAGTAAAATAAGTTGTTTAATTTATTGTTGGAGTGTGCAAAGCTGTCAAGGCACATTTTTAAAAAAATCGAACCTTTATTTAGCTATTTAAAGGGTGGCTACTTTGTTAAGCAAGTAAAACGTTTTTTTGTGATACAACATGATTCCATGTGTTATTTCATAGTTTTAAAAATTATTATTATTCTACAATGTAGAAAATAGTAAAAATAAAGCAAAACTCATGAATGAGTAAGTGTTTTCAAACTTTTCACTGGTACGGTAGACTAAAAACGCACCAGGAAATCAGCTTCAAGGGATTTTATTTTTGGTAATGTATTCCCATTCATCATTGAGAGAGGCATGTGATCATATACAAATCTAAACAAGGTTTGAAATGTTATCTTTTAAAAATATGATCTGTTTGGACTTCTTATGGTCAATTTGCAGTCTACTAATTCATCATTTGTAATTATGTTTCCGGTCCCCTGACCATCCGCTCAAGAGAAAAGCCTTCCTTTGTGGAATCTAGTTGATGATCTCTGTTAGTAATCAATACATTTTAAACTTAAGGGAATATTTATTTGGACTTCCATGGAGAGCTACAGCATTAGTTGTTGTAGGGTATTTTCTGTGTGTAATTCACAATAAATGAAATGGGACGAAACAGGGAGGCAGCTATCTGAATTTGTCCAATGAACACTTGGTTTCGTTTTTGCAATGGTGTGCACTAATGAATAGAACTTTGGTAAGCGTATTTGTTTCTCTATCCACAGATTACTTGGTGACAAAGAGCCTTCTCCCTGAGGAGCCAAGAAGTAGACGGCTCATGACTTCTGACCAGGATACAAAAGTTGTAGCTGAACCACAGGTGCAGCAAGTACAAGAACCAAAAGAGAGCTCTCATCTGGTAGGTACCCAATACTTGTGCCTGGAGAAAAACTACCTCTATCACCTGAACGAGAAATGCACATTTTCGTAAATTTAGCTACCGACTATCCAACCCTCATTAATGACCGTTTGTCGATTACATTTTTTCCAAACAGTAAAATGATGTAACCAACAGAAAATCCTATGCAAGCGTACAAGAAACTGACATTTTTCATTAAAGGAAAACTCCACCCAAAACGATATTTTGGTATTTGTTTCATTAGTCCATTGTTGATATCGTCCCAAAATGTTTTGCGTGTCAACAATCAAGTTTTTGTTGACATATAATTTTCAAACATTTGCCAAGATCTAGTTCGCAGGAAACACACTTCTAAACAGCACACATAATGTGAGCGGTTCCATGTGTTAGAAACTTAGGAGGGGAATCTAATAGCAATAACTAAGATGCGTTTTTAATATGACTAGGATTGTGCCTTTGGCTTCTGGACAAAGATGTTTGATCTGAAAACCAATAGAACAAAAGATACATTTTGGTTAATGCCACGTGGAAGTCTTTAAAATAATTACCACCATATTTCTATGGCCGGAATTCGGCTAGGACATTTTGAAGCAAGGTAAGACATGCCTCATTATTTGAGGTCAAGTAAAACATTCAGGTTTCAAACAATTATACTGCCTCAAGCTCACATTGCAAAGTGATGGTGACATGCTGATAGCTTCCCTACTGTTGACTAGCCTATGCACTCGAATGGCGAATGGGAGGAGCGCTTTAATTACGAGTTGAGATTGAGGAATAAAAATAGTAGGTATTTTTTAATTGTGGCCATAAAAACAGTTTAACACACGACTACATTTAGAATTGTTATTTGTTGCATAATGACAGATTACAAAAGCACGTTTCATTCCAGTACCAGATTTTTGAGCTGTCTGGCAGGTGATAGCATAGTTTGAGGAGTGAAATGGCCATGTGCAGTTGAAATCGGAAGTTTACATACACTAAGGTTGGAGTCATTAAAACTCGGTTTTTCAACCACTCCACAAATTTCTTGTTAACAAATTATAGTTTTGGCAAGTCTGTTAGGACATCTACTTTGTCCAAGACACAAGTAACTTTTCAACAATTGTTTACAGACCGATTTAACTTATTTCACTTAATTCACTATCACAATTCCAGTGGGTCAGAAGTTTACATACACTAAGATAACTGTGCCTTTAAACAGCTTGGAAAATTCCAGAAAATTATGTCATGGCTTTAGAGGCTTCTGTTAGGCTAATTGGCATCATTTGAGTCAATTGGAGGTGTAGCTGTGGATGTATTTCAAGGCCTACCTTCAAACTCGGTGCCTCTTTACTTGACATCATGGGAAAATGAAAAGAAATCAGCCAAGACTTCAGATTTGTTTTTGTAAACCCTCCACATGTCTGGTTCATCCTTGGAAGTAGTTTCCAAATGCCTGAAGGTACCACGTGCATCTGTATAAATAATAGTATGCAAGTATAAACAACTATGGGACCACGCAGCTGTCATACCGCTCAGGAAGGAGTGCGTTCTGTCTCCTAGAGATGAATGTACTTTGGTGTGAAAAGTGCAAACCAATCTCAGAACAGCAGCAAAGGACCATGTGAAGATGCTGGAGAAAACGGGTACAAAATTATCTATATCCACGGGAAAACATGTCCTATATCGACATAACCTGAAAGGCCGCTCAGCAAGAAGGAAGCCACTGCTCCAAAACCACCATAAAAAAGCCAGCCTACGGTTTGCTACTGCATCTGGGGACAAAGATTGTACTTTTTGGAGAAATGTCCTCTGTTCTGATGAAACAAAAATAGAACTGTTTGGGCATAAGGACCATTGTTATGTTTGGAGGGAAATTGGGGGAGTCTTGCACGCCAACGAACACCATCCCAACCGTGAACCACGGGGGTGGCAACATCATGTTGTCCCTCCTGCAGCAAAGCGCCCCCACAATCAGGAAGTTAAAGCTTGGTCGCAAATGGGTAATGAGCCCAAGCATAATTCCAAAGTTGTGGCTTAAAATGGCTTAAGGACAAGAAAGTCAATGTATTGGAGTGGCCATCACAAAGCCCTGACCTCAATCCTATAGGATATTTGTGGGCAGATCTGAAAAAGCGTGTGTGAGCAAGGAGGCCTAGAAACCTGACTCTGTTACACCAGCTCTGTCATGAGGAATTGGCCAAAATTCACCCAACTTATTGTGGGAAGCTTGTGGAAGGCTACCCAAAATGTTTGACCCATGTTAAACAATTTAAAGGCAATGCTACCAAATACTAATTGAGTGTAATATATGAATAATAATATAATAATATAATATAATAATATATGCCATTTAGCAGACGCTTTTATCCAAAGCGACTTACAGTCATGTGTGCATACATTCTACGTATGGGTTGTCCCGGGGATCAAACCCACTACCCTGGCGTTGCAAGTGCCATGCTCTACCAACTGAGCTACAGAAGGACCACGAGTGTATTGTAAACTTCTGACCCACTGGGAATGTGATGAAAGAAATAAAAGCTGAAATCAATCCTTATCTATACTATTATTGTGAAATGTCAGATTCTTAAAATAAAGTGGTGATCCCAACTGACCTAAGGGAATTTTTACTGGGAATTTTTACTAGGATTAAATGTCAGGAATTGTGAAAAACTGAGTTTAAATGTAATTGGCTAAGGTGTATGTAAACTTCCGACGTCAACTGTAGCTCTCAATAAATTGAGTACTCAAACTGACATCAAAGCTCTATCTTTAAACAGATACAACATTTAAATACTGTAAAACTATTTGGGGAATGGGCATTGTGGCTGACAAAGTTACATTTTGTCTTGAAGACACTTAATTTGCTTTGACTTCGCGTTCCATTTGTGCGTATGCGGAGCACAGCTAAAAAGACACTAAGCCAACCATCCAGGCCTGAAATGGTTTAGTTTTAGGGGCAAGGCCTTGTGGCCTTCAAGAGGTGCCCAATCTGCCAGGGCACCAAGGCCATTAGCCAATTAAATTGATTTGAAAACTGAAACAGTAGCCATTTTATTAAGAAAAACAAGTGTGAAAATGTACATAAATAATTAGCCTACTTGTAGCCTAAGTGTAGGTGATGGGCTGTAGCCAATACACACAGGCTGTCATGTCCTGACCAATGCTGCCATGAGGGAGGTGCCTGAAAATGTAGCCAAACTTAAATGTGTGCATGCTAAAACACCAGTCATATGACAAATTTAATGTAGGATATTTATTAATATCTAAAGGCTTGATTGTGTCGACCATACTTGAGGCACTGTTCGTTCAGATCAATGCCAGTGCCTGTTACACACTGCAACATCACCCACCTTGTGATCTGAGCAGTGGCAGTCAACAATTTGAAACGATTTGACCATAAATGTAATTGTTTAAAACCTGGATTTCTTTTGTTGTCCTTTTTATGAAGCATCTCTTACCATGTTCCGATCATAGGAATGTTAAAGTCTTTTGTATAAACACTTCCTCTTTTATGCCATTGAAACCAGTATTTCTCTCATGTTCTCAACTTTCTTTCGTTGATGTTGTCATCTGTCAGCATGCATTTTGGTGCGCTTTTGAGAACTGTGTTCCTGCTAATTGCATTTTGAAACGCTTGTGCTTATAGCCTACTGCCGTGTGCGCATTGCTGCGGCTATAATGTGAAGAAATAGCCTAATAGTTTATCAACATTGTCAACTAAACGTTCTGATCTGTTGCATCAGCCTCATTGCTTTTAAATGTTATTTTTATGTACAGTGGTGGAATAATTGGATCGATCACATCCACAACTCCCTGAGTATAGTATGTTTGGAATATTTATTTCTCGCACAGAAGGACAAACTCACCAATAGAATAGGTCAACTTGTGTACTTTGATAGTAGATTGGTTTTTGCTGTTACTCCTCTTGTTTGCTGACAAAAGTAAATATGGACAGTTCTAGCATATTCAATATGAAGGCCGCGTGCCGTTGTCTGTCTTCACTTGTTGCCTACTTCGGCGCTGTGATGCCTTTGAGAAGGACCCGGTCATGTGACGGGCATTGGCTAATAAGAATTGAGATCTGAGTGAGCCATGTGGAGTGAGGTGCTTTGGAGGGAATTATAATTATATTCAGCCCAAGGGCACAATGGCCACTTAATCAAGAAGCAAGTGGATGTAGGTAGGCGATACATTCATTGTGATTCCCCCTTGTCTTCAATCTCTTAAGTTGGAAAGAATGCTTAGTAGCCTAAATGGAGGGCCAAAGGAAAGCTTTTTCCACCAAAGACTCAAAATTATTAAATGGAAAGACTGCTGCCCTTTTCCAGTATCATTTAACACATGGCGAAAGATGTGAAACAATTTTGGTGGCAAGTAAAAGTCCCCAATGGAGTCTTGAGTATAAGGTATTCACATATCTCAATCAGGGTCTTTTGCTGTTTAGGAAATTATTTATGCCTCCCACAACTCACCTTATTAAATAACCTTTATTACAACGTGCTTGTTAACATGTAGCGTGTGACGTTAAACATCTCATTCTGTGCTTCTAGGGACAGCGCTACTGTCCCATATGCTGTGTATCTTATCCAAACATGAAAGCTGTTACATTAATGAGTCTAATGCTACTGGTGTGTGCCTTTTAGGGTTGTTACGATTAGAGGTTGACCAATGAATCGGAATGGCCGATTTAATTAGAGCCAATTTCAAGTTTTCTTAACAATCGGTAATTGCCATTTTTGGACACTGATCATGGCCGATTACATTGTACTCCATGAGGAGACTGCGTGGCAGGCTTGACTACCTGTTATGTGAGTGCAGCAAGGAGCCAAGGTAAGGTGCTAGCTAGCATTAAACATACCTTTATAAAAAATAATAGTAACATAATCACTAGTTATAACTACACATGGTTGATGATATTACTAGTTTATTTAGCTTGTCCTGCATTGCATATAATCGATGCGGTGCCTGTTAATTTATCGTTGAATCACAGCCGACTTAGCCAAACGGGTGACTTAAACAAGCGCATTCGTGAAAAAAAGCACTGTCGTTGCACCAATGTGTACCTAACCATAAACATCAACGCCTTTCTTAAAATCAATACACAAGTATATATTTTTAAACCTGCATATTTAGTTAATATTGCCTGCTAACATGAATTTCTTTTAACGAGGGAAATTGTGTCCCTTCTCTTGCGTTCTGTGCAACAGAGTCAGGGTATATGCAGCAGTTTGGGCTACCTGGCTCGTTGTGAATTGTGTGAAGACCATTTCTTCCTAACAAAGACAGCAAACTTCGCCAAACGGGGGATGATTTAACAAAAGCACATTTGCGAAAAACACACAATCGTTGCACGAATGTACCTTACCATAAACATCCATGCCTTTCTTAAAATCAATACACGGAAGTATATAAAAAAAACTAGAATATTTAGTTAACAGAAATCCAGGTTAGCAGGCAATATTAAACTAGGGAAATTGTCACTTCTCTTGTTCATTGCACACAGAGTCAGGGTATATGCAACAGTTTGGGCCGCCTGACTCGTTGAGAACTAATTTGCCAGAATTGTACGTAATTATGACATAACATTGAAGGTTGTGCAATGTAACAGGAATATTTGGACTTATGGATGTCATCCGTTAGAGAGAATTACGGAACGGTTCTGTATTTCACTGAAAGAATAAACGTCTTGTTTTCGAGATGATAGTTTCCGGATTTGACAATATTAATGACCCAAGGCTCGTATTTCTGTGTGTTACGATTAATTTATGATTTGATAGAGCATTCTGACTGAGCGGTGGTATGCAGCAGCAAGCTCGTAAGCATTCAAATGTTTGCCAGCAGCTTTTCGCTGTGCTTCAAGCATTGAGCTGTTTATTTACATTTACATTTACATTTAAGTCATTTAGCAGACGCTCTTATCCAGAGCGACTTACAAATTGGTGCATTCACCTTATGACATCCAGTGGAACAACCACTTTACAATAGTGCATCTAAATATTTTAAGGGGGGGGGGGGTGAGAAGGATTACTTTATCCTATCCTAGGTATTCCTTAAAGAGGTGGGGTTTCAGGTGTCCGGAAGGTGGTGATTGACTCTGCTGTCCTGGCGTCATGAGGGAGTTTGTTCCACCATTGGGGAGCCAGAGCAGCGAACAGTTTTGACTGAGCTGAGCGGGAACTGTACTTCCTCAGTGGTAGGGAGGCGAGCAGGCCAGAGGTGGATGAACGCAGTGCCCTTATTTGGGTGTAGGGCCTGATCAGAGCCTGGAGGTACTGAGGTGCCGTTCCCCTCACAGCTCCGTAGGCAAGCACCATGGTCTTGTAGCGGATGCGAGCTTCAACTGGAAGCCAGTGGAGAGAGCGGAGGAGCGGGGTGACGTGAGAGAACTTGGGAAGGTTGAACACTAGACGGGCTGCGGCGTTCTGGATGAGTTGTAGGGGTTTAATGGCACAGGCAGGGAGCCCAGCCAACAGCGAGTTGCAGTAATCCAGACGGGAGATGACAAAGTGCCTGGATTAGGACCTGCTCCGCTTCCTGTGTGAGGCAGTTTATGACTTCAAGCCTATCAAGTCAGGGTATATGCAACAGTTTGGGCCGCCTGACTCGTTGAGAACTAATTTTGGGGCGGCAGGGTAGCCTAGTGGTTAGAGCGTTGGACTAGTAACCGGAAGGTTGCGAGTTCAAACCCCCGAGCTGACAAGGTACAAATCTGTCGTTCTGCCTCTGAACAGGCAGTTAACCCACTGTTCCCAGGCCGTCATTGAAAATAAGAATATGTTCTTAACTGACATGCCTGGTTAAATAAAGGTAAAATTAAATAAATAAAGTCCCGAGATTAGGCTGGTGTAACCGGTGTGAAATGGCTAGGTAGTTAGCGGGGTGTGCGCTAATAGCATTTCAAACGTCACTCGCTCTGAGACTTGGAGTAGTTGTTCCCCTTGCTCTGCAAGGGCTGCTGTTTTTGTGAAGCGATGGGTAACGGTGCTCAGAGGGTGGCTGTTGATGTGTTCCTGGTTCGATCCCAGGTAGGGAGTGAGGAGAGGGACTGAAGCTATACTGTTACACTGGCAATACTAAAGTGCATATAAGAACATCCCAATAGTCAAAGGTATATGGAATACAAATGGTATGGAGGGAAATAGTCCTATAAATACTATATTAGCCACAGCCTAAAACCTCTTACCTAGGAATATTGAAGACCCAGCTTTCATATGTTCTGAACAAGGAACTTAAACATTAGCTTATTTACATGGCACATATTGCACTTTTAATTTCTTCTCCAACACTTTGTTTTTGCATTATTTAAACCAAATTGAAAATGTTTCATTTATTTGAGGCTAAATTGATTTGTATTTATGTATTAAGTTAAAATGAGTTCATTCATTCAGTATTGTTGTAATTGTCATTATTACAAATAAAAAATAGACTAAAATCGGCCTCTTTCTTTTTTTTGGCCTCAATCAGTATTGGTATTCAATAATCATACTACGATAACAGATTTCCTAGTGCGAAAAAAGAACGTAAATTAGACTAATCTCTCGTCCTATAAAATCCTATTTTATTTAAAAATGTAGGTGCTATAGCTTGCGAAATAATCTAAGTCACATAATGCTCTTTTTCTTACATTTAGTGTTGTCACGATACCAGAATTTTTACTTTGATACTGATAACTGGTTTTGTATCACAATACTTATAATAATAATAATAATAATATATGCCATTTAGCAGACGCTTTTATCCAAAGCGACTTACAGTCATGTGTGCATACTTTCTACGTATGGGTGGTCCCGGGGATCTTGATACCATCACAAAAAAGGCTTATCATCCGAAGTCACAGAATGGCACTTGATCCAGACAGATGAACTCAGTTACTGCTCTGTTCAATCGTTGGGCGTCTTGAGTCCAAGTAATTACATTTTGAGCATTTTTATGTCCATTTTTAGACAGCCATGTATGCATTAATTTAATCCATTATACAATCGATTAGAATTTGTTTTGTAGTTAGGTTGTTTTACCAATGGTAAACGTGTATTTTAATAGTATCTATTGATAAACTGGGTAAATCAAGATGCAGCCTAGGTCTATTCACAATACAGGTGAGTACATATCATTCAATAGGAGTGTGTGCATGCATTGAGTCAAGCTTATTTTACCTGATTTCATAGGTCTCCAGATGACAAACAATCCCATTTAGGACTTATTTTATTGGCAACTTCTAAGAGAACATAGCTTTATTATACTGATTTAACAACATTTGCATAGAAGAAGCAATCTCTTTTATAAAAGTGCGTGTAGAAATGTATGACACCAATTGCGAGGCGGAATGTGGCTATGGAGTCTAGTGGAAACCAGAGCGGAGGCAAAGGAAGACTAAGTCAATTAATTTTTTAAATATTTTTTTTTGTGACAATCCGCTTTGAAATCAGCATGTTTTGCATATTATCACAGAATAAAGTATTAGGGTAGTGTATTCAGCTGTCAGCTAGCAAGTGAAGGTGGCCTACTATTAAAGCAGGAAGCTACCAGTATCGTTTTGCATTGTAAAAGTGTTCTAACCTGTATAGACATTGATGTTTTTTTCCCCCTGGATCATTTGAATTGTGGGTGCTCAGCTCAACACTTCCAGTCCACTGTCTTATCTTTTCTGGGTCTGGAGCTCAACGTGACCGAGGCCTCCCATCTATACACGGGTGGATCAGTCCAAACTGTGTTTAGTATATAAGGGACTTTGACCTATCCCAGTCAACGAACAAAAGCTTCCCTGGCCGTTTGCCTAACTAGAGCAATAAAACCATGCTGTGTGCTCTGTCCACTATGACAGTGATAAACTCCTCCCCCCTCCCTGTCTATAGTTAGTTAATTATGATTCACATCCTCCCCAAAATAACATTTCCCATCAGGCTACTGGGGAAAAGTGAATCTCTCCCCTCTGTGACAGAGGGAGGGAGGCACTGAGGCTTTTTATTGGGAAAGGTCAAGCGGACCTGAAATGCTCAGAAGCATTGACACAGTAGTCAGTGACGTCTGCCCAGTTTCTATAGCAGCCAGGTCAGATGTGAGTGGGGAATTATAGAATTGCCTGACTGGATTATGGGTTTGTTGTTCCTCCTTTCTTGGTCTCAGTGGCACTTGTTTGGTTTTGATGTCAGATTTCAACTTGCTCTTGGTGTGTGTGTGTGTGTTGTGTATGCTTGACTGGACAGAGTCCACTGAACTTATAATGCAGCATTTGTGAAATATGACCCTTGCAAACAGACAGAAGTGCTCAATTCAAAGAAAGGGGCTTGTTCCATTATTGTATCAAATTGAAGAAACACACAAAGTAAACGTCTCCCTCTTGAATACTCACAGCCCCATGAATTGCCCACAGCTGAGAATCATTACTAAGGTTTTCCATTAAGGGGTTTGGCTCCAACTATTACTTTAACCTTGTAACTAGATTATGGATATTGGTGTTACTTTAACATAGGCTAATCTAAGTCACACCTAAAGGCCTATTGGGTGTGGATTGCAAAAGGAGTAGCCTAGCGTACACAATGTGGATTATCCATTCCTCAAGCTGCCTCTGTCTGTAAGCTTTGGCTCAGGTGGATTTAACCATAACTCCTTAGCCGTCAGTCAATCTGTGTTTGTTTGTGATGTGGGGTTTGATGGAGGGAGAATGACTGAGGGTAGCAGCCAGCAGCAGAAGTGATGAAACCGAAGCCCATGAAATGGAAATTGGTCACTGCGACGAATCGGCAGCCGCCAAGTCAGAAGCTCACACAGCCGTGTCTTTCTCATCAGAGTGCTTATTCCCTGTAAATCTGATGCTTATCCGCTCCTCAACTCCTTGTGAGCCAGTTTGACAGCACAGATGGACAACCACCGACACAGCCTCGGAAGCATCAGAGAGCTCACAGTGAAGACTATGGGAGGTCATGCTGAATGTGATGTTTCTGAAAGCTCTGGGAGTACCCAGGTGATAATAGTAAACTATTTGTTGTGCGTTGACTCTGCCTGTGGTTGAGAAGGGTCCACAGCGACCAACACTGTGCAGGACTGGTGGAATGACTGAGCCCAGCGTGTGCAGGACTGGTGGAATGACTGAGCCCAGCGTGTGCAGGACTGGTGGAATGACTGAGCCCAGTGTGTGCAGGACTGGGTTGGATGCAGCGCTGGACCATTTTCTGACAGCAGCCAGTGGAGAGTAACTGTTACAGACATGCTCCTTTGCCTCAGGACTTTCAGGGCTCTAATAGTAGAGCTTTCACCACAACCCTCCACTACAGTCTCCTTTTTATCCCAATCAGTTGTGCTCTATCTGATAGTTAGTAATAACTATTACCCCTCTGTTTTTAATCCCGACCTTCAGCTCCACTCAACCCCTCCATCTATCTTGTAGCGGTATTTATTAGAGAGGGGTAAAGAGAGATTTTGTTCGGGCGCCAGGCAGGTATTAACCATGCCGAAAGGAAAATAGTAGAATAGAGTGAGTACCACTACCAGACCCACACACATCAGCTGAAGAGACTGCCTAGAGTGTAGCCTGTTTACCAGATAGCCAGTGGAGAGAAAAGAGAATACACACCATATAAAACCCACATCACAGCACAGGGGTAACCCAAACAAGAATACCTCATACAATAATACTAATACTAATAATGGCAGAGCAATTCAACAGCAACTTCATACAAGAACGAACCCAGTCATCAACATAGGATTTGCAATCTGTATTTTTTCTAGTGGATGAGTGCAGAGGGTATGAATGTGGGGGGTGTTCATCGACACAACAAAGGCCTTAAAAATGTCCAGTCTTCTCGGCCACATGTCATTAGTACACCCCACCTCAATACAGTTCACATAATATACAACTTGCAAGCAACCTACTAAAATGTCCATCCAAATACTTCTGGCAGGGAAATGATAGTCCAGCTCTAATGAACTTCAATGGGAAGTGCATTTGAAAAATAGTCTGTTGCAGAGTAAAGCACTGGAATGAGAGGGAAGAGAGAGAAAAAGATCAATCTTAGCTGTGGTGTTCAGGCCTGCCGGTGTCGGACTGTCTGTTGGTTTGTTTGTTAAAGCTTCGCAACAATGTTGCTACTAATCCATGCAATCCATAACGGGCGCGGTCCCAAACAAAAACAACCACGATCTAAAGCGATCACACCGATGATTGAGTTAAATACTTTATAAACTACAAACGCTGAAAACAAACAACTTCTGCAGCACAGCACACACAATCAAACTGTCGCGCCACCCAAGAGTTCCTCCCCAAACAGCTGAACGAGCTCTCTTTATTTCCCCTTCCTTACTGCTCATGCGCTCTTAAAGTGGCAGCGCACGGTGAAGGCTCCGAGCAGATTACGCCACAATCTCTTAACACCATTTTTTTTTTGTTCTATTTGCTGTGATGTTTCACAAGTTGTAAGTTCACATACACTTAGGCTGGAGTCATTAAAACTTGTTTTTCAAACACTCCACAAATTTCTTGTTAACAAATTATAGTTTTGACAAGCCGGTTAAGACACAAGTAATTTTCCAATAATTGTTTACTGTCAGATTATTTCCCTTATAATTCACTATCACAATTCCAGTGGGTCAGAAGTTTACATATACTAACTTGACTGTGCCTTTTTAAACAGCTTGGAACATTCCAGAAAATGTCATGGCTTTAGAAGCTTCTCATAGGCTAATTGACATCATTGGAGTCAATTGGAGGTGTACCTGTGGATGTATTTCAAGGCCTACCTTCAAACTCAGTGCCTCTTTGCTTGACATCATGGGAAAATCTAAAGAAATCAGCCAAGCCTCAGAAGAAAAAGAAATTGAAGACCACCAGTCTGGTTCATCCTTGGGAGCAATTTCCTGAACGCCTGAAGGTACCACGTTCATCTGTACAAACAATAGTACGCAAGGTTTGCTACTGCATATGGGGACAAATATCGTACTTTTTGGAGAAAAGTCCTCTGGTCTGAAACGAATAGAACTGTTTTTGGCCACAATTACCATTGTTATATTTGGAGGAAAAAGGGGGAAGCTTGCAAGCCGAAGAACACCATCCCAACCGTGAAGCACGGGGGTGGCAGCATCATGTTGTGGCGGTGCTTTGCTGCAGGAGGGACTGGTGCACTTCACAAAATAGATGGCATCATGAGGATTGAAAAGGATGTGGATATATTGAAGCAACAGCTCAAGACATCAGTCAGGAAGTTAAAGCTTGGTCGCAAATGGGTCTTCCAAATGGACAATGACCCCAAGCATACATCCAAAGTTGTGGCAAAATGGCTTAAGAACAACAAAGTCAAGGTATTTGAGTGGCCATCACAAAGCCCTGACCTGCCCACAAATACTCCATAGGATTGAGAACTGAAAAAGCGTGTGCGAGCAAGGAGGCCTACAAACCTGACTCAGTTACACTAGCTCTGTCTGGAGGAATGGGCCAAAATTCACAACTTATTGTGGGAAGCTAGTGGAAGGCTACCCAACACGTTTGACTCAAGTTTAACTATTTAAAGGCAATGCTACCAAATACTAATTGAATGTTTGTAACCTTCTGACCCACTGGGAATGTGATGAAAGAAGTAAAAGCCGAAATAAATCCTTATCTGTACTATTATTCTGACATTTCACATTCTTAAAATAAAGTGGCGATCCTAACTGACCTAACACAGGGAATTTTACGAGGATTAAATGTCAGGAATTGTGAAAAAACTGAGTTTAAATGTAATTGGCTAAGGTGTATGTAAACTTCCGACTTCAACTGTACAAATGCATAGTTTCAACACATTGTAAATTAAACATTTTGGCCTAAATTATTATATTGTTCAGCTATGACTTTTCAAACCACCCAGTAGTAAAATCGGCAGTGTTAGTTCCAGGTAAATGTTGCGCTTCAACCAGTCCTGGACCTGCGACCAAAAACGAGCTTCATATGTGCAGCACCAAAACAAATGATCTGATTCGGTCTCTTCTCAGCAAAATCCGCAGAACTGTTATGGTTGTATCCTATATTTATAGAGATTTTATATAGAGGGAGAGATTTATAGTTATACACAATTCCTGCAACCAATAGAATGTTATAATTTAACAATTCAAAGTTTTGTATCCAGCCTTGTTTTGTGTGTCAGTACATGAAAGATATCTTTCAAACTATTTTGGAATCTGTGGCACAGCTGTCAATGTTTTGGTCCTTAAATTAAACTGGTATACTTTAACACTGTTTTTATTCATCACAATTTGCTTTATCCAATTTGTCTTTAATGCATGGCCAACAGACAAGTTCCTTACTTTTCCCCCTCCCACTTGCCTCTACCATTTTTGCAGTAATGCTACAATTAGCTGGTTGTGATTTTGGGTAGAGCTGACGTTTCCATTGCCCTAACAAGGGGCATAGGTGGTTGCCCTGTCAGGTGGTGTGGTTATGGGCTTGGTTGGTGCTGTTTTAAATTGGTCTGGATTTAGCAGCGAAGAGAAATGTTGCTAATTTCCTGCAAATCTATTAATTGTTTTCTCATTGTCGATGGGGTTTTCTAGTTCTCAAAGATTATATTCTTAAATGTATAGGTACATTAGCTTTTCTACATACTTTCTGTCAAAATGACTAAATCCAATCGCAAAGCTTTTCTCCATCCCAGAAATTAATGTTTTTTTTTGTGTGTGGTGGCAATGGCAGTGGTGGTGTGCATAAATGGAAACACTGATTTTTGTTTTGTGTGTGTTTTTCATGATGTCTTCTCTGGAACCGACTAGCATTTTTTTCCACAGAGTCTGTTGCCCCAACTCGGACTACTAGATAACTAGTAATCCCAGAGGGATTGTCTGCTTGCATAGTGGTGTCTTCGTAATGGAGATCAGCCTTGTTTGTGTGGGGCTGTACTAAGATGAACTTGTGGCCATTTTCTATTTGCACATTGCTATTTGTATGGTCACACTACAAGCAGGCAAAGTTGACTGGCAGGGCTTTTAAAATGGGAATGAGCAGCTGACAAAAAGTCCTTCTGTAGGTTACCTTCTCATTCTTCCCTGATCCAGCCTATATTCCACTATGCTTACAGTATGCCTAATTCTGTACTTCGGTGTTTTTGAGCAGTATCCCTCCTACATTCCTTTAGTCTGATAAAGTGTGGGGGCCTACCTGAACTCATGTTTATAATACTATCTTGTCTCCTGAAACAGGAATCTGCCAAGGTTTCTGACCTGAACCCCAATGCAAAAGCATGGGCCAATCACATGCTTAACCTGGACACCACCACTGGGACTGCAGATCCACCTGCTCTCCAGCCATGGAAGGACGGCTGCGTTAGCAGCTCCGCTAACCCTGGGCCAGAAGGTCAGCCATTTTAAGGACCGGATAAGAATACTCCTTCTGTTAGTGTCCCTGTCTGAGTCTCAAATGGCACCCTATTCCCTACAAAGTGCACTACTTTTGACCAAAAACAGTGCAATATGTAGGGAATGGGGTGCCATTTGGGACACACTCCATGTCGTCATGGCACATGCAGTCAGGGGTGAATCATTTATCAATTTAGAGGGAGAGCTATGAATATTACCAAGCTATCCTTTAAATAACTCATGAGCATAATCACTTGTTTTAATGTGCAGAAGTTAAGATTAGCCAAGTTTAGCCGCCGTGGCAGTTAACAAGGGAATGGTGGAGACATGGAAATGATCAATCAAAATAAAACTAATTGACACAGCTTTTCATTTATTTAATTTAACCAGGTAGGCCAGTTGAACAAGTTCTCATTTACAGCTGCGACCTGGCCAAGATAAAGCAAAGCTGTGCGACAAACACGAACAACACAAACAAACATACAGTCAATAACACAATATAAAAATCTATGTACAGTGTGTGCAAATGTAGGGCGATCGGGCAATAAGTAGGCCATAGAGGTGAAATAATTACAATTTAGCATTAACACTGGAGTGATGATGTGCAAGTAGAAATACTGGGGTGCAAAAGAGGAGGATAAGTAACAATATGGGGATGAGGCAGTTTGGTGTGCTATTTACAGATTGGCTGTGTACAGGTACAGTGATAGGTAAACTGCTCTGACAGCTGATGCTTGTTATGGCTGCAATCCCGCTAACGGGATCGGTATGACAACTACCAGTGAAAATAGAGGGCGCCAAATTCAAACCACAAATCTCATAATTACAATTCCTAAAACATGTGTCTGATCATTTTAAATGTAATCTTGTTGTTAATCCCACCAGTGTCCGATTTCAAATATGCTTTTCAGCAAAAGCACAACAAACAATTATTTCTCCACCAAACCACAATAAGCACAGCCAAAATATAGCATTCACAAAAAGCAGAAATGGAGAAAATGACCTTGAAAAAAATGACCCTAACCTTGAATTATCTTCATCAGATGGCACTCATGGGATATAGGACATAATGTTACACAATACATGCATGTTTTGTTTGATAAATATTTATTTAAAAAAATCTGAGTTTACATTGGCGTATTAGATTCACTTGTTCCAAAAACATTAAGTGATTTTGCATAGCCACATCGTTTCAACAGAAATACTTATCATAAATGTAGATGATAATACAAGTTATACACATGGAATTATAGATATAACTCTCCTTAATGCAACCGCTGTGTCAGATTTTTAAAAAAAGTTTACGGGAAAAGCAACCCATGCAATAATCTGAGACTGAGCTCAGAACAGTAGCCAAATTAGCCGCCATGTTGGAGTCAACAGAAACCAGAAAAGACATGATAAATGTTTCCTTACCGTTGATGAACTTCATCAGAATGCAGTCCTAGGAATCCCAGGTCCACAATAAATGCTTGATTTGTTCGAAAATGTCCGTTTATTTATGTCCAATTAGCCACTTTGGTTAGCGCGTTTGGTGAACAGTCACAAAGCGCGTCCACTATAAAGTGACAATGTCCAAAAGTTCCGTAACAGTCAGTAGAAACATGTCAAACGATGTACTGAATACATTTTTAGAATGTTGTTTACATACATCTTGAATAACGTTCCAACCGGAGAATTAGAATGACTTCAGATGACCGGTGGAATGCAGGTCCTTCCCCTGTGAACGTGCATGGTCAACTCGTGGAAGTGGTGACTATTTACTGTCTCATTCGACGCCCCTTCACATTTAGTCATCAGACAAATTTCTATTGACTGACATCTAGTGGAAGGTGTAGGAAGTAAACTCATCCATATCTCGCTGTAATTTCAATGAGAGCTTGGTTGAAAATCTGCCACCCCCAGAAAAGATCCAATCAGGAAGTAGAATTTCTCAGGTTTTTGCCTGCAATATGAGTTATGTTATACTCACAGACATAATTCAAAACGGTTTTAGAAACTTCAGTGTTTTCTATCCAATACTAATAATAATATGCATATACAGTGGGGCAAAAAAAGTATTTAGTCAGCCACCAATTGTGTAAGTTCTCCAACTTAAAAAGATGAGGGAGGCCTGTAATTTTCATCATAGGTACACTTCAACTATGACAGACAAAATTAGAAAAATCCAGAAAATCACATTGTAGGATTTTTAATGAATTTATTTGCAAATTATGGTGGAAAATAAGTATTTGGTTACCTACAAACAAGCAAGATTTTTGGCTCCCACAGATCTGTAACTTCTTATTTAAGAGGCTCCTCTGTCCTCCACTCGTTACCTGTATTAATGGCACCTGATTGAACTTGTTTTCAGAGACACCTGTCCACAACCTCAAACAGTCACACTCCAAACTCCACTATGGCCAAGACCAAAGAGCTGTCAAAGGACACCAGAAACAAAATTGTAGACCTGCACCAGGCTGGGAAGACTGAATCTGCAATAGGTAAGCAGCTTGGTTTGAAGAAATCAACTGGGAGCAATTATTAGGAAATGGAAGACATACAAGACCACTGATAATCTCCCTCGATCTGGGGCTCCACGCAAGATCTCACCTCGTGGGGTCAAAATGATCACAAGAACGGCGAGCAAAAATCCCAGAACCACACGGGGGACCTAGTGAATGACCTGCAGAGAGCTGGGATCAAAGTAATAAAGCCTACCATCAGTAACACACTACGCCGCCAGGGACTCAAAGTCCTGCAGTGCCAGACGTGTCCCCCTGCTTAAGCCAGTACATGTCCAGGCCCGTCTGAAGTTTGCTAGAGAGCATTTGGATGATCCAGAAGAAGATTGGGAGAATGTCATATGGTCAGATGAAACCAAAATATAACTTTTTGGTAAAATCTCAACTCGTTGTGTTTGGAGGACAAAGAATGCTGAGTTGCATTCAAAGAACACCATACCTACTGTGAAGCATGAGGGTGGAAACATCATGCTTTGGGGCTGTTTTTCTGCAAAGGGACCAGGATGACTGATCTGTGTAAAGGAAAGAATTAATGGGGCCATGTATCGTGAGATTGAGTGAAAACCTCCTTCCATCAGCAAGGGCATTGAAAATTAAACGTGGCTGGGTCTTTCTGCATGACAATGATCCCAAACACACCGCCCGGGCGAAGGAGTGGCTTCGTAAGAAGCATTTCAAGGTGCCTGGAGTGGCCTAGCCAGTCTCCAGATCTCAACCCCATAGAAAATCTTTGGAGGGAGTTGAAAGTCCGTGTTGCCCAGCAACAGCCCCAAAACATCACTGCTCTAGAGGAGATCTGCATGGAGGAATGGGCCAAAATACCAGCAAGTGTGTGAACCTTGTGAAGACTTACAGAAAACGTTTGACCTCTGTCATTGCCAACAAAGGGTATATAACAAAGTTATGAGAAACTTTTGTTATTGACCAAATACGTATTTTCCACCATTTGCAAATACATTCATTAAAAATCCTACAATGTGATTTTTCTGGATTTCTTTTCTCATTTTGTCTGTCATAGTTTTAGTGTACCTATGATGAAAATTACAGGCCACATCTTTTTAAGTGGAAGAACTTGCACAATTGGTGGCTGACTAAATACTTTTTTGCCCCACTGTATATATATATATATATATATATACACACACACACACAGAAAAGAGTCTGAGAAAAAGGCCTGAGAATTGAACCCTGTGGCACATAGACTGCGAGGTCTAGAGAACAAGCCCTCCGATTTGACACACTGAACTCTGTCTGAGAAGTAGTTGGTGGACCAGTGGAGGCAGTCATTAGAGAAACCAAGTCTGCTGAGTCTGCCGATAAGAATACAGTGATTGACAGTCAGAAGCCTTGGCCAGGTCGATGAAGACTGCTGCATAGTGCAGTCTTTTATCGATGGTGGTTATGATATAATTTAGGACCTTGTTTGTGGCTGAGGTGCACCCATGACCAGCTTGGAAACCAGATTGCATAGTGGAGAAGGTACAGTGGGATTCGGAATGGTCTGTGATCTGTTTGTTAACTTGGCTTTTGAAGACCGTAGAAAGGCAGGGTAGGATAGATATAGGTCTGTAGCAGTTTGGGTCTAGTGTCTTCCCCTTTGAAGAGGGGAATGACTGGGGCAGCGTTCCAATCTTTAGGGATCTTGGACGATAAGAAATAGGTTGAACAGGCTAGTAATAGGGGTTGCAACAATTTCGGTGGATAATTTTAGAACGAGAGGGACCAGATTGTCTAGCCCGGCTGATTTGTAGGGATCCAGATTTTGCACCTCTTTCAGAACATCAGCTGTCTGGATTTGGGTGAAGGAGAAGTGGGGGGCTTGGGGAAGTTGCTGCAGGGAGTGCTGAGATGTTGGCCGGGGTAGGGGTAGCCAGGTGGAAAGCATGGCCAGCCGTAGAGAAATGCTTATTGACATTATTGTAGATTTATCGTTAGTGAGTTTCCTATGCTCAGTGCAGTGGGCAGCTGGGAGGAGGTGCTCTTATTCTCCATGGACTTTAGTGTCCCAAAAACTTTTGGAATTAGTGCTACAGGATGCAAATTTCTGTTAGGAAAGCTAAGGCTAGCTTTTTCAAACTGAGGATTTTGGTACCTGACTTCCCTGAAAAGTTGCATATCGTGGGGGCTTTTCGATGCTAATGCAGAACGCCACAGGATGTTTTTGTGCTGGTGAAGGGCAGTCAAATCTGGGGTGAAGCAGTGAATAAAACAAACTTAGGGAGGAGGCTTCTAATGTTAACATGCATGAAACCAAGGCTTTTACGGTTACAGAAGCCGACAAATGAGAGCGCCTGGGTTATGGGAGCGGTGCTGGGGGATGCAGGGCCTGGGTTATCCTACTCCGTTGATGTAGAGGTTAAGGGTACGGCTAAAGGCTATACGAACAGTGCGTCTAGTGCGTTTGGAACAGAGAGTAAAAGGAGCATATTTCTGGGTGTGGAAGAATGGATTCAAGGCATAATGTACAGACGAGGGTATGGTATGATGTGAGTACATAGGTAAATCTAGGCATTAAGTGACGATGGGAGAGGTTTTGTCTCTAGAGGCTCCATTTAAGCCAGGTGAGGTCACTGCAGGTGTGGGGTGTGGAACAAAAGGGCTAGCTAAGGCATATTGAGTAGGGCTGGAGGCTCTACAGTGAAATAAGACAATCACTAACCAAAACAGCAATAGACACACATGCCTCTCCCATATTGACATTAGGGAGAGGCATGTGTAGCCGAGTGATCATGGGGTTCAGTGAGTTGCTAGGCGAGCTGGAGACAGCGGTCTGAATCTCCCTAACGGGCCAGGGATAGCAGGTGGGCCTCCGGGGGACTTGAGCTTGTTGAAACCCCTCGGACGGTTACGTCGGCAGACCGGTCGTGGTGGATCGGCGGGGCGCCGTGTTGGCAGTAAAAGGTCCAGGCCAATTGGCAAAAGAGGTATTGTAGCCCAAGAGTTGGCTCATAGACCTCTTCGGCTAGCTGGGAGATGGGCCTAGCTCGAGGCTAGCTCCAGGCACACTGGTGCTTGCTTCGGGACAGAGACGTTAGCCAGGTGTAGCCACGTGGATAGCAGCTAGCTAGCTGTGATGATCTGCTGTAAAGGTTGAGCTTCGGTAGGAATCCAGAGATTTGGTAGAGAAAAAGCATTTCGATATGCTCTTGGTTGATATCGCGCTGTGCAGACACCTACAGCTTGTAATGTTAAGTTATTTTTAGGGATTGCATTTTAGGAGATCTTATATTAACAGTAATCATATTTTTATGGTATCCATTTTTACATCTAAATATTGACCGTGTCTAGATCAACTGATTACTACTGCATAACGTGTATTGTTTCTCTAAGTTTAGCCATCACAGTAGCTCCTAGCTAATGTTAACCACGTGGTTGGTTGTCTCCGTGTTACTCTTTCCAGGCTGTGAAGCCAGCGAAGACGAAGTGTTTGAAGGGACCCTACTAGCTGACCCAGATGAGCCGCCGCCGGTGGCGGTGATACTGGCAGAGCCGGCTCCCATGGCTGCCACCGTCACGCTGGAGTGCTCCGACCATGCTGCATACCCAGAGTCTGGCCAGGAGGAAACTCAAACAGGTGGGATCTTCATCCACTGGAGACAATTAATTTGAGTTGAGCAAAGCGTCTGTGAAAGTGATGCACAATTATAGAAATAAGTAGATGCACTGATCTCCTTGCATGTTTATAGACCAAAAAAAGCTGCAGATGAGGAGCTGCGTGGGTAGGAGTGTCTGTTTCCTCAACTAGTAGAGGGACGGATAGACAAGTGTGCGCTCTGTCGGAATGTGCATCTCCAGTTCATATTTTTTCCTTACCCTCGCCATACTTGCTAGATATTATGCACATTGATAGCTTGTTAGCTAGCAAACATCCTTGCCCTTTGATTCATCATAGTATTAGGCTAACAAGAGGCAGCAGCAATCTAAATGAGCCGACCATAACATGTGAGGAGAAGTGATTGGATGAAATTATGTAAAGAATTGAGTAGAAGAGAAATACAGTTTTGCTCTATCCAATCAGAGCAGCAGGGTCAACGTACAGCCCTTCTCTTTACAGACATGAAAACTAGCCAGTTGAGTTATTTAGACCAGTGTTTCCCAACCCTGATATTTTTTTTGTCTGAATACTAGGCACACCCCTCATACAAATGGTATTCAGAATTCACTGCAACCTTATTTTTAGAATATTAGAGATGTACGTTATGCATCAATGATTTTGTTTTGACTTTGTGGAGTTTCCTGTAGAACAGGTATTTTATAATAATAGCCTACACGGTACTGCAAGTAATGAAATGAATGGTCGCATGTCACAATAGTGCACTACATAGGGATTAAGCTGCCATTTGATACTTGGCCATTGAGTTGAATGAAATTAATAGTCTCATGTCATGAAAGTGGCTGAGTATTGGGTTGTCTATTCCCCCTGTGTGACGAGCAGGCAGTGAGACCCAGCAGGAGATCGCTCAAGAGGACCTCCGGGAACACCTGAAGAAGACCCTGGAGTTCTGTCTTTCCCGGTGAGTAACAGCAATACTACACACGGGCTTTGTCACAAATTACATACTTATTCCCTGTATAGTGCACTACTTTGACCAGACCCAATATAGTGCTCTGGTCAATGGGCCCTGGGTGAAAGTAGTGCACTTTATAGAGGGGGTTAAAGGTCTGTTGCTGCAGCGGATTGCCATCAAATGGCAATCCTCTTTCCCTAAAAGCATGAAGTTCATTACTTTTTTACATGAGGGGAGGTTAACTTGGCCCCAGGGAATCGATCTGTCACTCAATGGATTTTGTCTTGTTGCTTTAACCCTTGTGTATAGGAAATAGGTTGCCATTTGGTACACAAGCATTGTCTACTACAATACAGCCAATAATGCAGCAACCTTATAAACTACAGTCAAGCAGCACAGATGCACAGCTCTGCCATTACAGAACACTGAACCCGCCAGACAGAACTTTCATTGGGATTCATTTACACCACAACTGTACCATTTGTTATGCTCTTCCCCATAATTGTCGATCCCAGGTTGTAGTTTTTATTATTAAAAAAAAATAATTACCTCCCCAATGTCATGATATCCGATTGGTAATTAGTCTTGTCTAATCGCTGCAACTCCCGTACGGACTGGTGAGGCAAAGGTCGAGAGCTGTGCGTCCTCCGAAACCCAACCAAGCTGCACTGCTTCTCGACACAATGCCCACTTAACCTGGAAGCCGGCTGCACCAATTTTGTAGGAGGTAACGCTGTATATCTGACAACCGTGTCAGCGTGCATTGCGCCTGGTGGACTCTGGAGAGGTAGGCTCCACAGGAGTCGCTAGAGCGCGATGGGACAAGAACATCCCTGCCGGCTAAACCCTCCCCTAACTTGGACGACGCTGGGCCAGTTGTGTGCCGCTCCATGGGTCTCCCGGTCGTGGCCGGCTGCGATAGAGCCTGGGCACGGACCAGCATCTGTAGTGGCACAGCTAGCACTGTGATGCAGGGCCTTAGGCCACTGAGACACTCGGGAGGCCGGGCTGTAGATTTTGTTGATGGTGAATAAGTGCTGCCCATGCTAGAATGCAGCCAGTAAAATTGGTTGCTATGATGATGCACAGCGGTCGCATTCTCATTAGTTCTATCCCTGCCCTTTGTTGAAGGCGTGCTCTAAATGAAAGCTTTATTTCATGCTGTCATAAATACACTTGTGGCTGCTGTAGGGAGGAGTGACTTACAGGGAGGGACTCAACTTTTTTGTCTTTTCTCTCAGAGAGAATCTGTCCAGCGACATGTATCTTATCTCTCAGATGGATAGTGACCAATATGTACCAATCGTGACGGTAGCTAATCTGGACCACGTCAAGAAACTCAGCACGGATGTGGAGTTGATCGTCGATATCCTACGATGTAAGTGACACTCTTACAAATATAAAATGTTTATTTTTAACAAGACTTAACGTTTACTTATAGCATTTTCTTTTGTTGACACCAAAGAGACATTGTTTCGATTTTAAATTCACTGGACTTGTATATTTCCCTGCCTCCATAGCTCTGCCGTTGGTCCAGGTGGATGAGAAGGGGGAGAAGGTGAGACCCAACCAGAACCGCTGCATCGTCATCCTCCGAGAGGTCCCTGAGAGCACTCCCATAGAGGTACGTTCACTGGCTAGCTTCTGACCACGGTCCTTAGGGTTCTGTTCAAAAGTAGTGCGCTAAATGGGGAATAGGGTGTCGTTTGGGACAACGATTCAGTCTGGACCATCTGCTAAAGAAACCATGCATTTAGAATTACTTTATTTTAAATAATGCAATATGCTGACTACAAATGGTCAGTGGGTGTTGTGGTCAGTGGGTGTTGTGGTCGCCCTGAGAGGCCGGCAAGGCAAACCCCCTGCCCAAATGTTTTTTCCAATTGCGTGAAAAACCAAGTCCCACCCGATGCCCGGGCAGGCATAGAATTGAGCTACTCTTAACTGTCCAGGACCAGCACACGCATCACAGCGTTAAAGCCAAAGCATAAATTGTGAAACCAAACTGTACAATAATCCCATCCCCACCCTCACCCCTGATTGGAGGACCTTAAACATTTATACTGTGTATATAATTACACTCATCTATTCCACCCTTCAGACATGCCACAGATCAACCGATCTTTCCCTATAAATCATTGTCATACCATTCTCCCATGGTGTCTCACTAGGGACTGGAACCTCTCCATCTGCAACATTTCTGCCAAAATTGCAACAAAAAAAAGTTTTACCCAAGAGCACAATGATATTTCCTGTTGACTGACTGACTGATCCTTCAAATCCGCCAGCAATACAGTTTGCAGTTCTAACTGCCCCCTGATATTATGGCATAAGAAACCAAATACTACATTACTGTATCCAGTATGGCAGAAAGTGGAACAAAATAACAGATTTTTAACAAGATAAGGTCATTCTAGTACAAGCTCTTATGTGATTACGCTATATGTGTGTTTTAACCATGGCATTGTAGGTAATTTCCTGTTTTGAGTGCACAGCACACTACTCTAGCCTAATATTTGCTAAGAGTTGTTTTCCTGGAATTGTAAACATTTCCTGGAATGGTGTAAAAACCTGTCTCTGCGTCCATGATTTGTTTGTACACCTTCCTCCTAGCCATTTTATAGACACCCTTTTGTTGGACTTTGAGAAAGTAATTGTAATGGCACATTGTTTTGATAATGTAGTGTTTAGAGGTTTCATTGTGCCTCATGTGCCAGTCAGTACCATGTCGTGCAGTGTGACAAATTAAAGGGTGCAACATTTTAATGGTGTTATGGTCAGTTATTTCAGTCTGAACCGCACTCCCATCGGGGAATATTGACTAAATTTGACGTTGATAGGGCCCACTCCTCTCGTATTATTTGTTTATTATATAGATAAAATACAATCAGACCATACAAACGCTCCACACCGCGTGGCCGCTGCCACCCTAATCTGGTGGTCCCAGCGCGCACGACCCACGTGGAGTTCCAGGTCTCCGGTAGCCTCTGGAACTGCCGATCTGCAGCCAACAAGGCAGAGTTCATCTCAGCCTATGCCTCCCTCCAGTCCCTCGACTTCTTGGCACTGACAGAAACATGGATCACCACAGATAACAATGCTACTCCTACTGCTCTCTCTTCGTCCTCCCACGTGTTCTCGCACACCCCGAGAGCTTCTGGTCAGCGGGGTGGTGGCATCGGGATCCTTATCTCTCCCAAGTGGTCATTCTCTCTTTCTCCCCTTACCCATCTGTCTATCGCCTCCTTTGAATTTCATGCTGTCACAGTTACCAGCCCTTTCAAGCTTAACATCCTTATCATTTATCGCCCTCCAGGTCCCCTCGGAGAGTTCATCAATGAGCTTGATGCCTTGATAAGCTCCTTTCCTGAGGACGGCTCACCTCTCACAGTTCTGGGCGACTTTAACCTCCCCACGTCTACCTTTGACTCATTCCTCTCTGCCTCCTTCTTTCCACTCCTCTCCTCTTTTGACCTCACTCTCTCACCTTCCCCCCCTACTCACAAGGCAGGCAATATGCTCAACCTCATCTTTACTAGATGCTGTTCTTCCACTAACCTCATTGCAACTCCCCTCCAAGTCTCCGACCACTACCTTGTATCCTTTTCCCTCTCGCTCTCATCCAACACTTCCCACACTGCCCCTAATCGGATGGTACCGCGCCGTCCCAACCTTCGCTCTCTTTCCCCCGCTACTCTCTCCTCTTCCATCCTATCATCTCTTCCCTCTGCTCAAACCTTCTCCAACCTATCTCCTGATTCTGCCTCCTCAACCCTTCTCTCCTCCCTTTCTGCATCCTTTGACTCTCTATGTCCCCTATCTTCCAGGCCGGCTCGGTCCTCCCCTCCCGCTCCGTGGCTTGACGACTCATTGCGAGCTCACAGAACAGGGCTCCGGGCAGCCGAGCGGAAATGGAGGAAAACTCGCCTCCCTGCGGACCTGGCATCCTTTCACTCCCTCCTCTCTACATTTTCCTCCTCTGTCTCTGCTGCTAAAGCCACTTTCTACCACTCTAAATTCCAAGCATCTGCCTCTAACCCTAGGAAGCTCTTTGCCACCTTCTCCTCCCTCCTGAATCCTCCCCCCCTCCTCCCTCTCTGCAGATGACTTCGTCAACCATTTTGAAAAGGTCGACGACATCCGATCCTCGTTTGCTAAGTCAAACGACACCGCTGGTTCTGCTCACACTGCCCTACCCTGTGCTCTGACCTCTTTCTCCCCTCTCTCTCCAGATGAAATCTTGCGTCTTGTGACGGCCGGCCGCCCAACAACCTGCCCGCTCGACTCTATCCCCTCCTCTCTTCTCCAGACCATTTCCGGAGACCTTCTCCCTTACCTCACCTCGCTCATCAACTCATCCCTGACCGTTGGCTACGTCCCTTCCATCTTCAAGAGAGCGAGAGATGCACCCCTTCTGAAAAAACCTACACTCGATCCCTCCGATGTCAACAACTACAGACCAGTATCCCTTTCTTTTCTCTCCAAAACTCTTGAACGTGCCGTCCTTGGTCAGCTCTCCCGCTATCTCTCTCAGAATGACCTTCTTGATCCAATTCAGTCAGGTTTCAAGACTAGTCATTCAACTGAGACTGCTCTTCTCTGTATCACGGAGGCGCTCCGCACCACTAAAGCTAACTCTCTCTCCTCTGCTCTCATCCTTCTAGACCTATCGGCTGCCTTCGATACTGTGAACCATCAGATCCTCCTCTCCACCCTCTCCGAGTTGGGCATCTCCGGCGCGGCCCACGCTTGGATTGCGTCCTACCTGACAGGTCGCTCCTACCAGGTGGCGTGGCGAGAATCTGTCTCCTCACCACGCGCTCTCACCACTGGTGTCCCCCAGGGCTCTGTTCTAGGCCCTCTCCTATTCTCGCTATACACCAAGTCACTTGGCTCTGTCATAACCTCACATGGTCTCTCCTATCATTGCTATGCAGACGACACAATTAATCTTCTCCTTTCCCCCTTCTGATGACCAGGTGGCGAATCGCATCTCTGCATGTCTGGCAGACATATCCGTGTGGATGACGGATCACCACCTCAAGCTGAACTTCGGCAAGACGGAGCTGCTCTTCCTCCCGGGGAAGGACTGCCCGTTCCATGATCTCGCCATCACGGTTGACAACTCCATTGTGTCCTCCTCCCAGAGCGCTAAGAACCTTGGCGTGATCCTGGACAACACCCTGTCGTTCTCAACTAACATCAAGGCGGTGGCCCGTTCCTGTAGGTTCATGCTCTACAACATCCGCAGAGTATGACCCTGCCTCACACAGGAAGCGGAGCATGTCCTAATCCAGGCACTTGTCATCTCCCGTCTGGATTACTGCAACTCGCTGTTGGCTGGGCTCCCTGCCTGTGCCATTAAACCCCTACAACTCATCCAGAACGCCGCAGCCCGTCTAGTGTTCAACCTTCCCAAGTTCTCTCACGTCACCCCGCTCCTCCGCTCTCTCCACTGGCTTCCAGTTGAAGCTCGCATCCGCTACAAGACCATGGTGCTTGCCTACGGAGCTGTGAGGGGAACGGCACCTCAGTACCTCCAGGCTCTGATCAGGCCCTACACCCAAATAAGGGCACTGCGTTCATCCACCTCTGGCCTGCTCGCCTCCCTACCACTGAGGAAGTACAGTTCCCGCTCAGCCCAGTCAAAACTGTTCGCTGCTCTGGCCCCCCAATGGTGGAACAAACTCCCTCACGACGCCAGGACAGCGGAGTCAATCACCACCTTCCGGAGACACCTGAAACCCCACCTCTTTAAGGAATACCTAGGATAGGATAAAGTAATCCTTCTCACCCCCCTTAAAATATTTAGATGCACTATTGTAAAGTGGCTGTTCCACTGGATGTCATAAGGTGAATGCACCAATTTGTAAGTCGCTCTGGATAAGAGCGTCTGCTAAATGACTTAAATGTAATGTAAATGTAATAAAAGGGAGGTGCTGAAAATATCAGTTTGCTAGATTCGACCGACTGCTGCAGCAATGTGTTCCGGAGGCAGGAGCTTAGACCGCAAAACCACCCGAAGCCACAATCGACACCAAGGAGTTTTGACGTTAAGCTTGACATGTGGTCTTGTTTTGCAGGAGGTCGAGGCTCTTTTTAAAGGAGAGAACTTACCTAAATTCATCAATTCTGAGTTTGCCTACAACGACAATTGGTTCATCACCTTTGAATCGGAAGCAGATGCACAACAGGTCAGAAACATTCAAGAATGTTGCACTATTGTAGGATTTAGTAATGGTGCATGAAGCACCTTGTTTCCCGAACACGTCATG
The DNA here is from genome assembly GCF_021184085.1 of Oncorhynchus gorbuscha. Lineage (NCBI taxonomy): Eukaryota > Metazoa > Chordata > Actinopteri > Salmoniformes > Salmonidae > Oncorhynchus > Oncorhynchus gorbuscha. The sequence continues at coordinate 58,616,132 of NC_060180.1, read as the reverse complement.
TTTTAAGATTGTAGGTCTGGGTCCGTGAAACTGCCATGTTACCTGCCACTAACTGCCCTGCTATGGGTTTGGTGGTCGGGTCTACTATTGCTAGTTGCTACCATAGTGTTTCATACTGGCCATAAGCTTACATTCGTGGGTATTAAAAACAATCATGCTCTGTCTGAAGTTTCCATTTATCCTATTTTCCAGGCATATCAGTATCTTCGTGAAGAAGTGAAAACCTTCCAAGGGAAGCCTATTAAGGTAAGCTAATTAACTATTGAACTTTAATTAAACTAATATGAACATGACCCATTAACTGTATACTATACTGTAAATTCTGGAGTATTTCCAAGTATGGTGGTTCAGAACCTTTTCCTTCAGCAGAACAACCTAAACGAATGCTTTCCCCTCCAGTATATAACATAATTCAATCTGCAGTTGTTGTATGGGTTCATTTAGTGTTGATGTGTCATAATACCGCAGACAAATGTAGCTTTTTTAAAATCAAAATCTTTGTGCACAGGTTTGAAATGCTTACTTTGCTGATAGGTTTGAGGAAAATGTTATATTCTCAACTCTAATTTCAGGCACGGATAAAGGCGAAGGCAATCGCTATTAACACTTTTATGCCAAAGAATGGCTACCGCCCGGTGGAGGTTCACCCTTACGCTCAGCAGCAGCAACAACGTTACACCTCCTACTACATACCTCCAGTGTACAGCCCTCAGCAGCAATTCCCCCTCTACAGTCTCATCACTCCACAGGCCTGGTCAGCCACCCACAGCTTCATAGACCCTTCGCTGGTGAGGACAACGGGCGTGCCCACACACAACCTAAAATCTAGTTTAGGCTTGCAAAATTCCAGTAACTTTCCCAAAAGTCTGGTTTTCACTCCTGATTCTGGGAATTTTCCAACTGGAATTTCTGGGAAATACAGGCCATTCTTAATTTCACTGTATAATATGCTACTAGAAGTCTTATAAAAGTCAATGATTTTGTGTTTCCTTTTCTAACAGGTTACCCAATTTCACAACACTCAATTTATCAATGGATTTACAACATCCCATAGTTTTAAACCAGCGACGTCTCCTCTTGCTGGTGTTAGGCACTACTCTCCCAGGAATAGGTGGGTACACTGAGGCTCACCATCTGATGTAGACAATACCAACCTGTGCCTGTATTCACAAAGCATCTCACAATAGGAGTGCTGATCTAGGATCAGGTCCCCCCTTGTAGATAAGGTCAATCTAATTTGTATATACAGTATATCAGCACTCTTACTATTGAGTCGTTGTGAATTTGGGCCCAGAATTCTATATTGCTGTGCTTAGGATCTTCAAATATGATATTGTTTCTTATCAGGAATCACACTCACAGTAAACCTCACCTAAGGCCCACAATGCCTATCATGGACCAGCGCGGCACAGGGCTCCTGGACAGCCCCACCATCTTCAACTTCCCCACGGAGCGAATTCTGAACGGGGTACCGCGGGGTTCCCCCCAAATGACGCGCCTCCCGAGTCAGAACAGAACCAGGTTACCCCCCTCCACCATGACCTACCCCAGGAGAGACATCAGTACAGGTCGGTTGGAGCCCGTCAGCACTGACTACTCACTGGGCATGGGCCGGGGAAGGTAAGGTATCCTCCACTATCTGCATGATCATCACCACCATAGACTTCCATAGGCTGTTTCCCAAATGGTACCCTATTTGTTATTTAGTGCACAACATTAGTCCCAGGCCCGTAGGGCTCTGGTCAAAAGTAGTGCACTGGATAGGGTGCTATTTGCGGCGGATTATAGTATTACAACAATTGAATTGAATTGTTAAAATTTCTGTTATGCTAAGTTAGGCTTCAAATAGTATACAATTTTTCAAATATTCTCTTAAAGGACAAATATTTATGGTTCTAGGAAAAAGAGGGACGACAAGTTTACAGTAAGTACAAGTTTTTATATAATAATAATAATATATGCCATTTAGCAGACGCTTTTATCCAAAGCGACTTAGTCATGTGTGCATACATTCTACGTATGGGTGGTCGCGGGGATCGAACCCACTACCCTGGTGTTACAAGCGCCATGCTCTACCAACTGAGCTACAGAAGGACCAAAAATTGATCTCCTCTTAGACTAGTCTTTGACTTGGAGAAAGAGCCATCAGTGGTGCTGCTGCAAGCTTTTCAGGCAGTGACCTCTTCTGACTGAATTACAATATTGCAGGTCTTTTGTACGTACAGTTGGCTGGCTTTGTGGGTGTCCCAAATTGTACCCTATTCCCTATATGGTGCACTGTATAGGCAATAAATAGGGTGCCATTTGGGATGCAGTCTTTACTCTGTGACTGACTGTTTGATGCTGTTGTGTAGAGTGGCTACCCAGTCTGACTGTTTGATGCTGTTCTATTGTATAGAGAATGACTACCCAGTCGCCACCCCCTCCTCAGAAGCCCCCGTCCCCCAGCTTTGAGCTGGGGCTCTCCAGCTTCCCCCCTCTGCCTGGGGCCGCAGGCCACCTCAAAACCCCTGACGACATGTTTGAGAACAAACTGGCCAGCATGGTATTAGGACCCACGAAGGACAGGGTCAGTATCTACCAACACAAGCGCTAATCTCTAGGCCACCATACTCCCAAATGGGAGTGTGTCCCAAATGGCACCCTATTCCATATATAGTGCACTACTTTTGACCAGTGAATATGGTGCCAATTGGGACTCAGACAAGCTCTTATCTCCAAGCCACCATTCGTAGTATTGTTGTTCATGTCTTTTTGTATCGTTCCAGAATGTAAGCGTTGATGCCAGCTCTGCAGGTGCCCTCCCCTCAGGAGGACCCAAGGAGCCACTAAGGACAGTCACTTCTCCACAGCCCCCGAACCTCCAGCCCTCTGCCCCCCCGAACCCAGGACCAGCCTCTGGCCCAGTCCATGTTTCCTCCCAACCTGCAGAGTGGGTGTAGGACATGTTGTCCCTTCATGTAAACTTTGCATCCAACCCCCCCCCCCCCGTACACACTATTTCCATCAAAATGTGTAAGCATGCCCCCACTAACATGATTTGTATAGAAAAACAGAAGTGTGCTTTACGTCTCACTCTTGTCTCACCATTTCCTTGTCAGTGTGTCCCATTTGATAACGTGGAACACCATTGTTGTTGATGTCATCTGAATTTGTGTAGAACGAGAGAATATAACTGACTTAGAAGAATTTAATGTCATTCACATCATTGTGTGAAATGAATGTTTGTTTTTCAGGGAAGTGAAGGTTCTGGAGGTGAATCAGGAGACTCAGGTTTCTATGGAGCGCGTCACTACCGCTCTGTACACTGCTAGCAAATCTGTTCAAGTCAATGGTACTGCTACAGTAAGTAAGCTGTCTAAAGCATTTTAAACATAATCAATCAGGTCCATTTTCCATATTATTAGCTGAAAGATGTTTTGATAGTCATAGATACAGGTAACTGCCCAAATACAGGAAACTCCAACATAGTGTCTTAATAGGGAGGCGTGCTACCACGAGCCAAAACCGCTTCAATACACCTTGGCATAGATTCTTCAAGCGTCTGGAACTCTATTGGAGGGATATGACACCATTCTTCCACAAGAAATTCCTTAATTTGGTGTTTGTTGGTGGAAAAATCGGTTTTAGGCACCGGTCCAGAATCTCCCGTAAGTGTTTAATTGGGTTGAGATCTGGTGACTGAGATGGCCATGGCATATGGTTTACATCGTTTTCATGCTCATCTGACCATTGTGACAACCCGTGCCCTGTGTATGGGGGGGCATTGTCATCCTAGGGGGGAAAGGCCATGGTAGCCAAAATAATGATCTGCCCAGTATTTTTATACATGAACCTAAGCATGATGGGATGTTAATTGCTTAATTAACTCAGGAACCACAGTTGTGTGGTTCAAAGCACCTGCTTTGAAAATTATTTTTATCCCTCATGGGGAGGCAGTGTAGCCTAGTGGTTAGAGCGTTGGACTAGTAAACGGAAGGTTGCAAGTTCAAATCCCCGAGCTGAAGGTACAAATCTGTTGTTCTGCCCCTGAACAGGCAGTTAACCCACTGTTCCTAGGCCGTCATTGAAAATAAGAATTTGTTCTTAACTGACTTGCCTAGTTAAATAAAGGTAAAAAAAAAAAATAAAAAATTGCTGAAGTGTTTACATTATTTTGTCAGTTACCTGTAAATATTGATTTGTGGCCGGTAGTAATCATGTTTTCTGGACTTTAATGTGTGTCAAACCAGTGGGCATAGTCAATGTCCTATGAAATGAATCACCTACAAGTATGTGTTTTGTTTTGTGGTTAGGAACTGCGAAAGCCCTCTTACGCTGAGATCTGCCAGAGGATTAAAGACAACGCTCCGACACTACAGGCCCCTAAAGAGGCCAAACCAGCCAGCAGCGCTGCCTCCGCAGGAGAGGAGAGGAAGTGCACTGACGCAGCCCCAGGGGACAGGGTTGAGCCGAAGGTCCCCCGAGAGACATACCCATGCTCCTCCAAGTCTGCCACCCTCTGCAGACCCCGAGAGGTCCGGAGACCGACCGGCCGGTGGCCTTCACCACCCCCCCAACCACCCAGGGAAGGGTGCCAGCAGCAAAGATCTCAACACTCCCCCAAAGTCCCCGCAGTAACCCCCCCCCCCCCCCCCACTGCAATCAAGTCAATTTCAAAACAAAAACGTGAGAGTGAAAGAAATCTGAAAAAGTCAGGGCTATTCAAATACAACCTATTCTAAAATCACCAGTCATTCATAGCATAGAGAGGATGCCTTTCTGGATCAGGGCTTTCAGACAATAGCACTTTAGTGTGCATATAGAGCACCGTTAATCATTTTTACTTATTTATTTTTGGAGGGTTTATTTTTTTCATTGCTTTTGTTATTTAGTGTCAATCTGAAAACTTACTCCTGTTCAGATTAGTGGGATAAATTCATATGTCCAAAGTATTGTGAGGTCATCAGTGGAAGCCAACAACAGGTGAATGAAAGGAAGCAGATGAGGAACAGAGTAGCTGTTGCCATGTCATTCGTTGTGACACTGAGGGGGTGTCTGTATGTCTTGTATGCAGTCCTGTTAAGTGGTGATGTGATTCCATTGCCGGGTGTGATGATCACCATATCAGTCAGACAAGATGGCTGTGTCCCAAATGGCAACCTCATCCCTATATAGTGCACTACTTTCGATCAAAGTAGTGCACTACATATGGAATAAGGTACCATTAGAGACGCATCTATGATGTGTTTTACATATTTGTGTTGATATGCAAGGTCAACTAGTCCAGGCTCATTTTACGGACTTAACTGAAATCCTCAGAAGACTTCATTTCTGAGGAACTTCGCCACCGGTGTCATTTATCAAAACTAGATGACCTTTTTGCCAACATGGAACACTTTATCTCGTTTGAATACAAGCATTTGAGGAGAATACGTTTATTTGCATACTGGTTTTGATCGTTGGTACTACTTGTTGCGTGCTGGTGGTTTTGAGAGCGCCTTAGACTTTATCTGGTGTTTCTTGTGGTAAAAATTACATTTAGTCGTTTTCTGTTGTCCAATGCAGGAATCTGTTTCCTAGCCATGTAAAGCACATAGCTAGTTAGTCCTCGTAGAGAGCCACTATCGGGGTCAGTAGAAATCGACATGCATTTTGATCTTGGAAAAAGCAGATGAGGGTCGTTCCAGCAATTCGGTGCCTTTTGGGATGTGTAACTTGGTCCTATTTAATTTCTTCACTTTATTTTTTACTTTCTGTCATAAAGAGCACGTAAAACTTAACACATTTTCCCATCTCAACGTTAAATACAAAATTACTATAGTAAGTGACAAAATAAGTAACATGGTTGACTGTCGCAGGATTGACAATTTTATCTTAGATCAGCTGTGAATCCCATATTGAAAGGTGGAATGGAAGTTTGTTGTGTAACAGGTAGTGGCAACTGATTGCCACTGTCACAAACATTTTTTACGTAACATTTCTAGCCTGTCTATCTATGGGTAACAGGGTTGACATGGTATGCTTGACTTGCTCAGTTTTCTACCACAAAACACCAGAAAATGGCAAGAGTAGAACTGGCTCACCTGCTTTTACACTGATTTGACTAGATGTTCATGTTTCTTTTGGAAAAAAAAACATTTAAAAAAGGAATAGTTTTACTATATTAAAATGATAGTTCAGTTCGCGTAACAGGGTTGACCTTTAAATTGAGGGACACAGAAAATCACAAATAAAAAATAATCTTCAGATATGACTGTCAAAGCAACAAATTATCTAGGGCTTTACAATGATAGGTTAAAGTATTCCTAGAAGTCACGGAGGGATTTTGAATTTAGGCACTAACAAGTCTTATTTGATTTATTGAATTCCCATGTGGTCTATATTAAAGGGCACTTCATTTAATATAACACACTTTTAAAATTTGATATTTGTGCACCATTTATACTTAAAATATCAAAGGGGTCCAAAAGTTTATCATTTCGTGGAACGACCCATAAATTCATCACATGGTGTCGATTGGTGCCTCTTGTAGACTATATTTTCTTTCTTTACTATTTTGCTGTGAAACAAGCATGTCAGACTAGTTCAGCAGGCACATACGTTGGCAATGTATAGGCTATAGTGGAGGCTTCTGCGTGGAGGATAACTCATAATAATGTCTGGAACGGTGCGAATAGAATCAGACACTTAGAAAACAAGTGTTTTGATGTATTTGACACCGTTCCACTCCAGCCATTAACACAAGCCCGTTCTCCCCAATTAAGGTGCCACCAACCTCCTGTGCTCAGCTATTAGGAGTCGGCAGTAGGGTTTTGGCAGGGTGTAGTGACTTCATTCAAACAGTGGGATGTTTTATTTTAGATAGCTATGGTGCTAGCTAGAGGATGAACCTGGAACTTGCTACTTCAAATAATCTGGTACTGTACTTAGATAATAATACTTGATACATGTTGTCAACTAAACTTTGCACTTTGTTTTGTTTCTGGATTAATTAAGAAATCCATATTTTACCTACATACAGAAGCAAAAGGGAACCTAACATGTAAAGACAAAATATGGAAAGGTCTGATGGTCACATAAGTAATCCCTTTACAATTTCAGCTATACAACCAATAGATTTTTTCCCCCTAAAGAATTAAATTTCTTCTTGCCATTTGACTTGTGCATTATGTTGTGACAGGATGATCAGCTTTCAGAATCTCTCAAATGTTGACTAATTGTATTAACCTCTATGCGGATAAATTCACACACAAGTTAAACTTTTTTGTTTACTCCCATGTAAATGCCTACAAGACATACTTCCGTGCATGCTGATAACTTTAGTCTTGGTGTAGATGGTCATTTTGTTTTGTGCACACCCTATAGAGTCTCACTCATTTTTATTTTGTTTTGCTTTTGAGCTAGTCATTTGTGAAACCACTGTTGAGTGGTGTTTTTTGAAGCTGTTCTAGCTTATTCAGTATTACAGTAGTTAATTATAATGTGGGTGTACACCTTAGACTGTGTACACCTGGTGGCTCAAATGGGAAAAATAAGTGGAATTGGTTAAAAGGAAGAAGTACAATATTCTTTCCACTACAAATGTTATATTTGAAGGTAAACCATGATGCAGCCATTTTAGAAATAAGGTATTGCTTTATTCATTGGGTTACAGTCAAACAAACGAGTAGTGAACTGGACCCTGTGAGAATCCAGTGAGTGAATGAAATGACCTTAGACCTGTTTGCATACTGTGAACCTGAGCAGCTTATCGATGAGTCCTTTCAGTTTGGGCAAGAAAACGTTGTGCAGAGGGGGCAGCACTCTTGGGTCATTCCAAATCCTTCCCCCCTCACATACAGTAGAAGTGCCCCTGTTCACTGCAGGACTTACTCAATATTTATTTTTGGCATGCTTTTCTCTTTTTAGAATGCCTTCTATAGATTTCTCCTGGCTCTCCATACAAAAACCATATAGCTTCCAAATTCCCCTCTGTACTCTGCATAAATGTATAAGTAGAAAAACAACTCATAAGTGGAACTTGTGCACTTCTTTAGTGTCTCATTGACGTCTTCCTGCAACAAGGAGTTGAATACTCTGCTTAGATAAGAGGACTCATTTTGGAGAGGAGACATTGCCTAAGTCACAGAATGGCCTGTACTGATAGTCATTGCTGCTTTTGATTTTGATGCTTTTGATTTTGGTTTGCAAAAACATTATTTTGTTCGATTTTGAAGGACTGGGATGCACTTGGGTGGACAGTCTTTAAATTGCATTTTTATTTTATTTTATTTTTTAAATTTTTTTTTCTGAGATGGTATAAAAGACATGATGCACCATATCTGCTTATTTATAAACCAATGCTGTTTATTCAATGAGAGATCATAAAAATGTTTATTTTTAGAAGAAATATACAATATACAACTGTATATTTTCCATCCAGTGTTTGAAAAACTTGAATTTTATTTAAACTTGAAAATGACTTTGCCTTAACTTTTATATGAGACAATGTAGAGTATTTCTTTTCAAACCCCAAAATGTTACTAAGGGTAACACATCTAAATGTTTAGTCATACCAAACATCACAAGTCTTACTAGGTCTTCAAGTACAAATCTGTGGGGGGGGGTAAATTGTAAGAAAATTGTCTAATTTGATTAACTTTGTTTCTACTTCCTATTTTCAGTTGTTTTGGGGAAATATAAATCCTGTAAATGCAAAATAGTAAATACTGTATCAAATATGTGCACTTTGAAGTGTGTGCTTTGCTTGTACAATTGTAAATAATCTGAAAAATAGAGGTACCTTAAAATGATTTAAAAAATATATATTGATCTTGTTGAAATATTAATGTTGCTTTTTGAGCTGGATGTAGGATAAAAACTAAATGTTGTGATTTGATTTTGAATGTTTTTTTTCGTATTTTTTTTCTATTCTGTTATGCAGAATTGCTTCTCCCTCACTTTGCGACAGGGAAGGTTGTCTGATTGTAACTTTTTAAAAGTCATTCTCATTCCATGTCCTTGTGTTTTTCAACCCCTGGTAGACAATGTTTTCTGTTGGCCAACCTCTTCACTGTGCACAGTGAGAAAAGGGAAGAACCTACCTGTCGTACAAACACACATCCTTAAATGAAAGCACAGTCGGTACTATTATCTGACAGACTGTGCTTATAGCAGTCTGTGATTTAGCCCATACAATAATTCTTTATCACAGTAAAGCACATTTTTAAGCACAGCAACATCAAATCTTTCTCACGCAACCAATTTCAAGTCCATAGCAGCATACTGTATAATTGTACCAGACATGAACCTTTCATGTTTGTAGTGAAGGTGATTTAAGCATTGTTGATATTCTGTTTAGTTTTTCTTTTTGAAGGTTTGTTTTTCATGAAGTTGTATGTCAACTTAACTTTTGTAGCCCCCAGTACTAAACTTGACAAATAAAAATTCCTTTGGTAGGCTTTACCAGTGTTTAGACTCAAGTATAATAGTGTAGATATTTGTACACATATCAGCAAGAAAATTAGTTTTCTGGCACATACTGTATAACATACTGTGTATTGTCTTTTTTATCAGTTGATCACACATGTGGACTGCATTTATCTGTGCCATTAATTTGTTTCAACCTGGCAGTTTGTTTGACTTGTAATGTAATTAAACACTTGACATTATAATTGTTACTGAGGAAGTGTAGCTGGTCTTAACTATATAACTGGGAATAATAATGTGATACCACTGACATTAGACAAAGTACTCATAGCAACCCGCATCTGATCTGGCTAATGAAGTCTAGGTATGTACATTAAGCTAGTCTATGCTAGTAGGCCTTTCTAATGCAAAATGCTAATACTGTTGTCTTTGCAGATTGGGTATTGATATGTTATCTGGCTGGGCACTGAGTTTGTATGAGAAAGTGTTTGTGAGAAGTTAACCAAACAACTGCAAAATTGACTGACGGTTGAAGTAAAGTAAACCAAAGGGTGATTAGCCAGCCAGGTTTGTGCAGCATGATCTGAAAATTATTCTGTTATTGGTTTCTCTCCTGAAGATTGCACTGCTTACAGTACGAAAGTGTTTAACTTTTTCTTCTTTTGTTCGCACTACTAAAGCCCTGTTGTAATGTTCTGCTGTTCTTGTGTTACTGTGCACAGACAGTCTCTCATATCAAGCGGTCTCGTTCTCCCTGCCCAGTTCGCTTCTTTCTGTTACGTCTCACCAGTTTGATAGTGCCATGTATTTTTTTGCAAAGGTTTCAGCTTGTTGTAAATTGACTGTAAAGTGATGTTACAATGCACCAACTGACTGGAATGAGACGAACCAATTGTCTCACTATCAAATCACTGTGTTAAATTAACTCATTTGTACGCTAACAGCAGTGGACAATCGATGACTTGATGGGGAGAATAACCTAACGGTAACAGTTGTTCATCGAGGTTTCTTTGAGAGGGCTTTTGATTTGTCTTAACTTTTCTTCCATTTAAGACTGGAATCAAGCGTACATGTCAACTATTGATAATTTAAGTTACTCTTGTGTCATGATGTAAAACTGTCTAATTTGGAGAGAAAAAAATGTAGCTTATTGAAAAATAAAGATTTAGGCACTGTTAATGAGTTGTCTCGTGATTGTGGTACACACAATCTGGGGGTTGGTCCAGAAAGCAGGATGAATGAGTGAGTTAGCCAGCTAACTGTCCTAAATATTGTGTCTAAAACATTAGGGCATCGACACCAGGTGTCTTTCCATTACATAGACTGACCAGGTGAATCTAGGTGATGGCTATGACCCCCTTGATGTCACTTAAATCCACTTCAATCACTGTATGAAGGGGAGTGGATGAGTTGAAGGATTTTTAAGTCTTGAGATATGGATTGTGTATGTGTGTCATTCAAAGGGTGGAGGGGCAAGACAAAATACTGAAGTGCCTTCTGAATGGGGTATGGTAGTAGGTGCCAGGTGCACCGGTTTGAGTGTATCAAGAGCTGCAATGCTGCAGTGTATCAAGGATGGTCCACCACCCAAAGAAACATCCAGCCAACTTGACACAACTGTGGGAAGCATTGGAGTCAACATGGGCCAGCATCCCTATGGAACACTTTCGACACCTTGTAGAGTCCATACCCTGACGAATTGAGGCTGTTCTGAGTGCTAAAGTGGGTGCAACTCAATATTTGGAAGTGTTCCTAATATTTTGTGTACTGTGTAGACTTGAAATGGTATAATAGACACAACAACCCATATTAAAGTTTAATATTTCTAAATTAACCAGAGAAGGCATATGACTGTCAGCTTCTTAGCTAGCTAAATTAATCCTGCTTTCTGGGACACCCCACAGCTTCTCTCCTATTTATTTTCTAATGCTAGATTTGTGTTCTCGCAAAAATTGCCTGGAATCCTGTGTTCTACCAGGGTTGGTTGTTTTTGGCCATCCTATTCAAACTGCACATGTTATAATGCCATGAGCCATTGTCCAAAAATAGAAAGGTTTTTCAGATATTCCTTTGTCTTTTTTCAGCAGGCAAATTAACACACAAAGCCATTGTCCATCCACCACATATCGAAGTCTACTGGAATGCTGTTCTGTATTTTCATGCAAAATAATAGCCACAAGGTGGCAACATATTCACACTGACATCTTGGAGGATTTGTTCCACAGCACACCACAATCCTATTAGATTAAGCCAGTGTATCACTCCCCACACAAAACCATAGGCTTCTTCAAACATCTCATGGGTCCACAGTTTTATTTGATCCGATTGTCTTGCAGCTGCAGCCATTTTGTTAACAAGTAGACCTGTTCATAAGCAACTTGTAACCCCTCTTTAAAAAGACTTCTCCAGTGGTAGGCCTTCTATTCAAGCACATGTTCCTCCCACTCCGTTTCCCATGTCATGGCTGTTTTTGCATTTTATGGGTAAGTCCCGAATGGCACCCAATTACCTATATAGTGCACTATTTTTGAGCTTTCCAAAAGTCGTGGACTATAGTGCTTTTGGAAAGTATTCAGACCCACATTTTGTTAGGTTACAGCCTTATTCTAACATTTTATTAAATTTCACCCCCCTCCCCCAAATCTACACACAATAACCCATAATGACAAAGTAATAACGGGTTTTTTGAAATGTTCGCAAATATATAAAAAAAACTGGAAGTATCGCATTTATCTATTTAAGTATTCAGACCTTTTTACACTGTACTTTGTTGAAGCACCTTTCGGCAGCTATTACAGCCTTGAGTCTTCTTGGGTATGATGCTACAAGCTTGGCACATCTGTGTTTGGGGAGTTTCTTGCATTCTTCTCAGCAGATCCTCTCAAGCTCTGTCAGGTTGGACAGGGGAGCGTCGCTGCACAGCTTTTCAGGTCTCCAGAGATATTCGATTGGGTTCAAGTTTGGGCTCTGGCAGGGCCTCAAGTACTTGCAGAGACTTGTCCCAAAGTCACTCCTGCGTTTTCTTTGCTGTGTGCTTAGGGTTGTTGTCTTGTTGGAAGGTGAACCTTCGCCGAGGTCCTGAGTGCTCTGGAGCAGGTTTTCATCAAGGATCTCTTTGTACATTTCTCCATTCATCTTTCCCTCGATCCTGACTAGTCTCCCAGTCCCTGCCACTGAAAAACATTCCTATAGCATGATGCTGCCACCATGCTTCACTGTAGAGATGGTGCCAGGTTTCCTCCAGATGTGACGCTTGGCATTCGGGCAAAAGAGTTCAATTTTGGTTTCATCAGACCAGAGAATCTTGTTTCTAAGGAGATAGACTTTAGGTTCCTTTTGTCAAACTCCAAGCGGGCTGTCATGTGCCTTTTACTGAGGAGTGGCTTCCATCTGGCCACTATACCATAAAGGCCTGATTGGTGGAGTGCTTCAGATATGGTTCTCCTTCTGGAAGGTTCTCCCATCTCCACAGAGGAACTCTGAAGCTTTGTCAGTGACCATCTTCCCTGATTGCTCAGTTTGGCCTGGTTTTTGCTCTGACATGCACTGTCAACCTTGGGACCTTTTTATTTAGATGTGTGTGCCTTTCCAAATCATGTCTAATTCATTGAATTTACCACAAATGAACGGCAATCAAGTTGCAGAAACATTTTGATGATCAATGAAAACAGGATGCACCTGAGCTCAATTTTGAGTCTCATAGAAAATAATCTGAATACTTATGTAAATAAGGTATTTCTGTTTTTTTCTAGATACCTGTTTTTGCTTTGCCATTATGGGGTATTGTGTGTAGATTGCTGAGGACTTTAAAAAAAATGTAATACATTTTACAACAAGGCTGTAATGTAACAATGTAGAAAAAGTCAATGGGTCTGAATAATTTCCAAATGCACTGTATATAGGGAATAGTGTACCATTTTGGGATGGGCCTTGGTCTGTTTCCTATTAAAATACAGCTGCTGAGAGATCAGCATAAAGATATGGGCTTACAGTTTGTTTTCTTTACACAATGTTTGCATTACAGCTTTCTTTACATACATGTATATGGAACATGATAATAAGTCAAGTTTAGAAATGACCCCCCGACCTGCCTTATACATGCACCGACCCACCCACTCAAAAACAGTCCATTGTCCATTCCACTCCTTTCCCCCTTAGAGTATTCTTGCTGTGTGGGTAGGTAAACTTATTTTACTGCACATGCACTTTTCATGTTGACAGTTTGTGTATGACCATTTCAGCACCATCGTCATTGGTCAACTGGCTCAGACAGGCTCAATCCTGGCCATCTGTCTTAATGTGTACAGGCATACTGGGACATGCATACCTTCCCTGCCTCCTTCAGAGGAGGCTGGAGAGCATGGGACTTGGACTGGGCAGCCTATTCATCCGAAGAAGTGTGCGTGTGTGGCAAAGAAACAGGATCGGGGGGTGGCGTTTTTAAGATGGTAGCATTCACAAGAGCCAGTGTGGTAATGGTAGGCCTAATGTAATATGGTGAATTCTACCACTTTGCAAGCCCTGGGTGTGGCAGTGTTCAGCCATGAGACAAGAAGTCTGGAATCTGAATTTATGCATTGAAAGAGCCAGAGGCTTATTGTTATTGTTGGCTCTAATGATGAGGGACACTGTCAATGCAATGCTCTAAATGTGTCAGGTTTGATAGCTCACCTCTGGAGAATTATAATAATCAAATTGTATTTGTCACATGCTTCGCCAACAACCGGTGTTGACTAACAGTGAAATGCTTCATTACAAGCCGTTACAAACAATCCAGAGAAATAATAGGGGAAAAAATAACAAGGAATAAATACACAAGTAACAATAACTTGGCTAAATACACAGGGTACCAGTACCGATTCAGTGCAGTGGTACGAGGTAGTTGATGTAGACATGTACATATAGGTAGGGATGAAGTGACTAGGCAACAGAATCGATAGTAAACAGCAGTGTCAGAGTTAGTGAAAAAAGGGTCAATGCAGATATTCAGGGTCGGTATTGGTTAATTATTTAACTATTTAGCTTGGGGGTAGAAGCTGTTCAGGGTCCTGTCGATTCCAGACTTGGTGCATCTGTACCGCTTGGCGGGCGGTAGCAGAGAGAACAGTCTGACTTGGGTGGTTGGAGGCTTTGACAATTTTTAGTGCCTTCCTGACACCAGCTGGTATGGAGGTCCTGGATCGCAGGGAGCTTGGTCCAGTGATGTACTGGGCCGTACAAACTACCCTCTGTAGCGTCTTGCGGTCTGATGCCAAGCAGTTGCCATACCAAGCAGTGATGCAACCAGTCAAGATGCTGTTAATGCTGTAGAACATTTTTTAGGATCTGAGGGCCCATGCAAAATCTTTTCAGCCTCGGGGGGAAAAGGCGTTGTCATGACCTCTTCACAGCTGTGTTGATGTGTGTGGACCTGTGGTGTGGACAACGAGGAACTTAAAGCTCTCGACCTGGTCCACAACAGCTTTGTTGATGTGGGCATGCTAGGTCCTCCGTTTCTTGTCATCCACGATCAGCTCCTTTTGTCTTTATGATGTTGAAGGAGAAGTTGTTCTGGCACCACACTGCCAGGTCTCTGACCTCCTCCCTGTAGGCTGTCTCATCATTGGTGATCAGGCCTACCACTGTTGTCAACTGCGAACTTAAATGATGGTGTTGGAGTCGTGCGCACGCAGTTGTGGGTGAACAGGGAGTACAGGAGGGGACTAAGCACACACTCCTGACGTAATGCTCCTCAGGTTACACTTTGAGCTGGAGGTGAAAGGAGGAACAAGGCACTCTTCATATAATTGATTAAAATGCCTTTATTAGTATGGCATGTTCAATAGAAACAACGTTTTTAAAAACCGACGCGTTTCGGCTGCATGGCCTTCATCAGGGAGGTGAAATATTGTACATCTCTGAAGCAGACATTGTGCAACAGAGAATGTAAGAAGGCAGTGAGAAGACAGGGACCGTGACAGTCATACCCCAACCTGTTTCCCGCAACATTACTTAGCAATATTGCCTAAAAGAAATTGCCAGGGTACATTACATGTAGGCTTAACTAACTGCAATGCTATCGTGTGACTCGACTATTTTCATGTATGGTATTCATAAATGCATGAACAGGGTCATTCTACGAAAACGGTGGCTTTCCTGTCCCCCGCCTTAACCACCAGGAAAAATGTCAGATATTGTATATTACAATGTTTCTGTTGTAATCCTTAAATCTGTTGGTGCACCCATTCGTCAATCTAAGTAACATAAGAAAATAATCCCCATCAAAATCCATTAGTTTAAGCTAGAGAGCTGTTTTTTGTGTGGGGGCTGCATCTCAATCCACTGCACTCGCCTATTTTGGCCTTCCGTGTCAGCGGTGGCAGGTGGTTGAGCTACAGCGGTGTTTGTCAGACCATGAGACATCTTTTCACAAAAACGTCTGTACCGTCCGAACGGTCTGAAGGTAACCCATACAAACAAATGGAGGTAGTTTTGTGGCCCAAAAAACATGGGGTTAAATGTGTGTGTAAACAAAAAATTTACACTACCGTTCAAAAGTTTGGGGTCTCTTAGAAATGTCCTTGTTTTTGAAAGAAAACCACTTTTTGCATCAAATTGATCAGAAATGCAGTTTAGACGTTGCTAATGTTGTAAATGACTATTGTAGCTGGAAACAGCAGATTTTATTAATGGAATATCTATGTAGGCATACAGAGGCCCATTATCAGCAAACATCACTCCTGTGTTCCAATGGCACGTTGTGTTTGCTAATCAAAGTGTATAATTTTTTAAAGACTAATTGATTATTAGACAACCCTTTTGCAATTGTTAGCACAACTGAAAACTGTTCTGATTAAAGAAGCAATAAAACTGGCCGCCTTTAGACTAGTTGGAGCATCAGCATTTGTGGGTTTGATTACAGGCTTAAAATGGCCAGAAACTAAGAATTTTAGGACAGACACTATGGGCTATAGTAGTAAGAGTCTAATTCAATATTTTGTCATCTTTTTTGGGGATACCTAAAGGGGTCCAAAAATTCTAAATCCAATAGCTTAGTACTAAAACATATAAAAGACAGTTATATTGCAAACATTTTCTATATTGAGATATATACAGTTTAACTCAGAAGTTTACATACACTTAGGTTGGAGTCATTAAAACTCATTTTTCAACCACTCCACAAATTTGTTGTTAACAAACTATAGTTTTGGCAAGTCGGTCAGGACATCTACTTTGTGCATGACGCAAGTAATTTTTCCAACAATTGTTTACAGATAGATTATTTCACTTATAATTCACTGTATCACAATTCCAGTGGGACAGAAGGTTATGTACACTAAGACTGTACCTTTTAAACAGCTTGGAAAATTCCAGAAAATTATGTCATGGCTTTAGAAGCTTCTGATAGGCTAATTGACGTAATTTGAGTCAATTGGAGGTGTACCTGTGGATGTATTTCAAGGCCTACCTTCAAACTCAGTGCCTCTTTGCTTGACATCATGGGAAAATCAGCCAAGACCTCAGAAAACAAATTGTAGACCTCCACAAGTCTGGTTCATCCTTGGGAGCAATTTCAAAACGCCTGAAAGTACCACGTTCATCTGTACAAACAATAGTATGCAAGTATTAACACCATGGGACCACGCAGCCGTCATACCGCTCAGGAAGGAGGGGCGTTCTGTCTCCTAGAGATGAACATACTTTGGTGCAAAAAGTGCAAATCAATCCAAGAACAGCAGCAAAGGACCTTGTGAAGATGCTGGAGGAAATGGGTACTAAATATCTAGATCCACAGTAAAACAGGTCAACACAACCTGAAAGGCCACTCAGCAAGGAAGAAGCCACTGCTCCAAAACCGTCATAAAAAAGTGGACTATAGCGGTTTGCAACTGCACATGGGGACAAAGATGGTACTTTTTGGAGAAATGTCCTCTCGTCAGATGAAACAAAAATAGAACTGTTTGGCCATAATGACCATTGTTATGTTTGGAGGAAAAAGGAGAACAAGCCGAAGAACACCATCCCAACCGTGAAGCACAGGGGTGGCAGCATCATGTTGTGGGGGTGTTTTGCTGCAGGAGGGACTGGTGCACTTCACAAAATAGATGGCATCATGAGTGAGCAAAATTATGTGGATATATTGAATTAACATCTTATTAAGACTTCAGGAAGTTAAAGCTTGGTTGCAAATGTGTCTTTCAAATGGACAATGACCCCAAGCATACTTACAAAGTTGTGGCAAAATGGCTTAAGGACAACAAAGTCAAGATATTGGAGTGGACATCACAAAGCCCTGACCTCAATCCTACAGAACATTTGTGAGCAGAACTGAAAAACCGTGTGCGAGCAAGGAGGCCTACAAACCTGAAAACTTCTGACTTCAAGTGTGTATGTGTATATATATATATATATATATATATATATATATATATATATATATATATATATATATATCAAAGAACACGGTCAATACCATGAAAATCGTTGTCCCTCGGTTCATGAATCGTGGTTTTGTGACATTTTGAGTTAAAAAATATTGAAATGTCATAAAACAAAGTAAAGTATTATAGTTATTTAGTGGATTATGTAACAAAAATATTAACTACATATTATAAATAATTTACAGGGAATTGCTGTCCCTCAATTTCATGTCACTGGTGTTACCCCATTTATATATATTTAAAAAAATGCAACATCCTTGCTAACTTCCTCCTGGGTCAAAGGTTAATTGGAGGTGGAGTTGTTTTGAAAAACATATGGTGAGTCTGCACTCTCTCTTCATATGCTAGCAATTTGGTAATTTCATGCGAAGCTTTAACAAAGATGTAACACAAGTGACAAAGTTTATAGTAAGGGAAAATGACATTTGATTGAAATCATTTATCAAATCACATGAGTAAGTAATTTATTTACAATTTAAGAAGTGCGGTTTGAGCTACTGTGGCCACCATCTTAGATATTCTATATTTTCTTCAGATTTGTCACTCGTGTTAATGTTCCTGCTGGTTTTAATAGAATAGTCTGACGGTTTGTCACTGGTGTTATAATATAAAAATGTGTTTTGTAAATTTATTACTAATAAAAACGAAATGTAACATTATCATGAACCTTTTTCTGTCTGATTTATATGCAAAGTAAATAGTTTATATTCTGGAAAGCCTGAATTGTCATTCAGATATATCTACAGATATAGATACAGGGAGAAGGCAACACAAGCATTTTTATCTATTTAATGTAGTAAAAATACATTAAGATGTAATTTGTATTGATTAACACTGCTAAGTAAAAAATAAAACACATAAAAAAAAGACTGTTCAAAAGGCCACCATTTTCGTAGAATGACAAAATCAATATATGCATATGAATGTGATATCTGAAAGGGCCCAGCCTTAACTCGAACCCCTTTCCAAACCAACCCGTAAACAACAGCGCACTTCAACCCCTGATTTTGCACCACGAAGCCTCTGAAATATTGTATATTGGATCAGTTGGGGGGCAATGGGATGTTAAACCAACATAACGTTATTCTGGATGGAGAGAGGGGGTAAAATCTCGAACAGTTCTTGAAAGTGGGTATTTGGCGCCCTCCACAGGGCTCGATCGTGTTCTCGTGTGTGCCTCAATGTGTGGCAGCAACGTTTGTGTATCGCTCAGCAGCAGTCAGAGCTCGGAATTACAGTAGCAGTACATTTTCATACTACAGGGACAACCAACCATGGCTGGACTTGAATAAGAACGAGAGCAAAGCGATATTCGAATTCGCCCAAACGCTTTCCGCATTTCTATTTCCCACTCAACTCGCTACTCTTTTGCCTTATGCATCGGCGCTCTGCGGAGAAAGGACAGTCAGTGTTGAAAGACTTTACTGGACTCAGTGAGGAGAAGAAGAGAAGAGCAAGACAATTTTAAAGCAGAATGGCGGACCGTGATACTTTACCCCTTCCTTTGGAGGTGCGAGACAGACTTGCTGAGCTGGAACTGGAGTTATCAGAAGGTAAGCAAAATTTTAATGTCCCCTTAATATAGTTATTATATTTAGCAGAAAAACAGACATTCTTTGCTGCAGAGAAAAGGGAAAGCTTTGTGGGAATTCATGGATGGATCTTGCGCGCAATTAGCAGAGAGTACTGCCGCAAATTCATGCTGAATCAAATCACAGTACATTGCGACATATCAGTTTCATTGTACTTTTATATCACACCACAGAGTGCAATGTGTTATCATCAGATTTTGGCTATTAGAAATAGAAAGATTGTGACCTTGAAACAAATCATTACGCCAATTTAACATTGATATTGTCAAATGTATCAACTGATGGCATTTTTAGATTGATTCAAGGTATTATTGGGAACTCATTTTTCGGTTACAAAGTAGCCTAGTCCACTCTAGTGTTGCCTAGACGTCACGTTTATCATGTGAAAGGTTCGTTTCTAAGTGGCTGTTGAAGACCGAAGAACACATTATTTTGCTATCAAGTTGACGATGGACAAAACTATAGCCATAGTCTTGAATTTGACATGTTTTTCCAAATTCGTTAGGGTAGGCCTACAAATATAACCGACACTATTTGTAAACTTCACTTTGTGTCATGTTTCCGGTGCAAGAGCCGTTACCAATTTTTTTTAGTTATAATGGGGAGTCGTGAGCATAAGCAATTGTCATTTTTATTTGCAGAGCTCAGCCATTTATTCTGAATAATTTTTAAACACAAAATGCACATACATTCTCTCTATTGTGGTCCATTAAATGTTCAAAAGCAATGGAAAGGCTCTACACTTATTTAATTTTATATATGGGCATGTTGATATTACCCTCTTATTTAAAGAAAAAAAGAGTTCCATTGTTCAGTGTATTCATATATATGGGGTTTGTCTAATTAAGTCTATAACTGTGAGGACAACTTTGGGGGATGAGATGCACAGACAACCAATAACTTTGAGTTTTTGAGCAATGCAAGTTAAATTTAATTTAATTCACACTATGCTTGTGTGGTGTGAATGGTGGAATAGTTCTCATAACTAGATTTACTCACAAGACTGTTTTGGAAAACCATGAGTCTAGGTAATTATGAGTTATTAAGCATCAAATGTAAACAGCTTCTGGAAATGGGTGCCTTACTGCATTATTTATATGAATAGTTGACTGTCCTTATCCAGCACAACATGAAATGCATAGTTATTCACCTCTCAGACTTTGACCTATATTCACAGCTCAACCTCTTTGACTGGGGCTCCTGAGATCAAACGCCTTGGGTAGATAGTGATAGGCTACAACAGACCATAACTCAGTGCTGATTTAGGAGGGGGGCACTTGACATATATACGACCTAGGTGTGCATGGAATAGGGTCCAATTTCAGACTATATTTTAGGAAATAAGAAATGTGATAGTATTCTGGTCAAAACCGGTATATACACGTACATGCCTCGGCCTTGAGTCCTCCTGCTGTGAACCATGGAGATTTGTGATGTTCTTATGCGGATAGAGAGTATTAACGGAGGTCAATCAGCAAGGCCCGGCACGCCAACAGGTGTCCGGACCGACCTAATCTGATTGTCAGGTGAATGTTAACATCAAACCAGTCCACCAGCTGTCCTCTCAGTGCCCCTTGACTTACACTTCAGCACCAAAAGTATATGGACATCTGCTCGTCAAACATCTCATCCCAAAATCATGGGCATTAATATGGAGTCGGTCTCCTCCTTTCTTCTATAACAGCCTCCACTCATCTGGGAAGGCTTTGCACAAGATGTTGGAACATTGCTGCAGGGACTTGCTTCCATTCAGCCACGAGCGTTAGTGAGGTCGTGCACGGATGTTGGGCGATTAGGCCTGGCTCACAGTTGGCTTTCCAATTTATCCCAAAGCTATTCAATGGGGTTGAGGTCAGGGCTCTGTGCATGCCAGTCAAGTTCTTCCACACCGATCTCGACAAACCATTTCTGTATGGACCTCGCTTTGTGCATGGGGGCATTGTCATGCTGAAACAGGAAAGGACCTTTCCCAAACTGTTGCATCAAAGTTGGAAGCACAGAATATTCTGCAATGTCATTTTTTGCTGTAGTGTTAAGATTTCGTTTCACTGGAACTAAGGAGCCGAACCATGTAAAACAGCCCCAGGCCATTTTTTTCTCCTCAACCAAACTTTACATTTGGCACTATGCTTTGGGGCAGGTAGCGTTCTCCTGGCATCCGCCAAACCCAGATTTATCCGTCAGGACTGCCAAATAGTGAAGCTCCAGAGAGCACGTTTCCAGACTCTAATGGTGGCGAGCTGTACTCCACATCAGTTGACACTTTGCATTGCGCATGGTGATCTTAGGCTTGTGTTCGGCTGCTCTGCCATGGAAACCCATTTTATTAAGCTCCTGATGAACAGTTCTTGTGCTGATGTTGCTTCCAGAGGCAGTTTGGAACTCTGTAGTGAGTGTTGCACCCGAGGACAGATTTTTATCCGCTACACTCTTCAGTACTCGGTGGTCCTGTTCTATGAGCTTATGTGGCCTACCACTTCTCGCCCTATCACCCGGGTAGCTCGAGCAGGGCAGAAATTTGACCAAATGACTTGTTGGAATGGTGGCATTCTATGACTGTGCTCAGTTGAAAGTCACCGAACTCTTCAGTAAGGATATTCTAATGCCAATGTTTGTCTATGGAGATTGCATGCCTGTGTGCTATTTGGCTAAAATTGTGGCAATAACTCATTTGAAAGGGTGTCCACATACTTTTGTGTATATATAATACAGTCAAAAGTTTGGACACACCTACTCATTCAAGGGTTTTTCTTTATTTGTACTATTTTCTACATTGTAGAATAATAGTGAAGACATCATCCCTATGAAATAACACATGGAATCATGTAGTAATCAAAAAAGTGTTCAAATATATTTTGATTTGTTTATGTTTGAGATTCTTCAAAGTAGCCACCCTTTGCGTTGACAGCTTTGCACACTCTTGGTTCTCTCTCAACTAACTTCACCTGGAATACTTTTCTAACATTCTTAAAAGAGTTCCCATATATGCTGAACACATGTTGGCTGTGTTTTCTTCACTCTGCACTTCAACTCATCCCTAACCATCTCAATTGGGTTGAGGTCGGGTGATTGTAGAGACCAGGTCATCGATGCAGCACTCCATCACTATCCTTCTTGGTCAAATAGCCTTTACACAGCCTGGAGGTGTATTGTGTCATTGTCCTGTTGAAATACAAATGATAGTCCCACTAAGCGCAAACCAGATGGGGTGGTGTATCGCTGCAGAATGCTGTGTTAGCCATGCTGGTTAAGTGTGCCTTGAATTCTAAATTAATCAGACCGTGTCACCAGCAAAGCGCCATCACACCACCACCTCCATGCGTTACAGTGGGAACCACATATGCGGAGATCCTCCGTTCACCTACTCTGCGTCTCAGACACGGCAGTTGGAACCAAAAATCTCAAATTTAGACTGATCAGAGCAAAGGACAGATTTCCACTGGTCTAATGTCCATTGCTCGTGTTTCTTGGCCCAAGCAAGTCTTCTTATTGGTGTCCTTTAGTAGTGGTTTCTTTTCATCAATTAGACTATAAATGCCTGATTCACACAGTCTCCTCTGAACAGTTGATGCTTAGATGTGTCTGTTACTTGAACTCTGTGAAGCATTTATTTGGGCTGCAATTTCTGAGGCTGGTAACTCTAATGAACTTATCCTCTGCATTAGAGGTTCTCTGGGTCTTCTTTTCCTGTGGCGGTCCTCATGAGAGCCAGTTTCATCATAGCGCTTGATGGTTTTTGCAACTAACTTGAAGAAACTTTCAAAGTTCTTGACATTTTCTGGATTGACTGACCTTAATGTCTTAAAGTAATGATGGAATGTCATTTCTCTTTGCTTATTTGAGCTGTTCTTGCCATAATACGGACTTGGTATTTTACCAAGTAGGGCTATCTTCTGTATACCACCCCTACCATGTCACAACACAACTGATGGCTCCAACGCTTTAAGAATGAAATTCCACAAATCCACTTTTTACAAGGCACACCTGTTAATTGAAATGCACCTGATAATTGAAGCTTTTGACAGGTACTGTGTGTATCTTAGCCAGGGTTTATTAATTATCTGGATGCATTCTCTGTGGGCCCTGGTAAAAAGTAATGCACTATAATAAAGGGAATGGTGTGGTATTTGGGACACAGCGTCTGACTCTGTCACTCCACTGATTTACATGCTAAGGGTTTATACTGTTTTCTAGTTTTACTGAAGCTGTAGGCATGTAGAAATGGCCTAGACTGTATACATACATAGTGTCATCACTAGTCAAATGTGCTATATCCGAAGCAATCAGATCAGTGAAGAAATCATAGTCATGCATTATCTTCTCCTGATAAGTGAAACGATTGACAGAGGCTGCTGAATGGCATATTATGTTAGAGGCAGTAGGCATGTTAAGCTATAAATACATGGTTTGGTTAATCACTAGTCAAATGTCTGAAGCAATCAGATTGGCAAAAACATTATTTGGTGCAACATGTACTTCCGTGATGTTTGGCTAGCATACCCCTTGACACATGTAGTGAACCCTTTTTATGCAAAAAAAAACAAATCACTGAGCTCGATTATCACTATTGCCCAACAGTGTCATGACCTCTGCCTCAGAGATCAGTGTTATGCGGTGTCCTGTTCTAAACACGTTGTTTCATTAATTCATTGCTGTTCACACAGCTGTACCCTATTGACATAGCTATGGCATAAATGTTGAACTGTCAATAGACTCAATTGATTAACTTGCCTCACTTGGTTCCATCAAATGGAAGTGGTTCAACACCCGGGCCTAACACATGCATAAATATGATACATCATAGTACAAATGTAGGATCTTTCATTTGATCGCTCTGTTGTATGTGCAGACAGTGATGTTACATTTCCCCGACTAGCCGATTCTTCAATAAGGAAGAGATGTAGAAACCATTTCGACTCAAGGATAAGTTTCTCCTGTTGCTTACTCACCTTTTGGAGTTTCATACTTCAGCCTCATCTTGGTCACGTCTGGGTCTGATATGATGCCTGTTTCTGTCAGACATTTGTCGTTTTAAAGCCATACAGCTCAAATAATTATCTTCCTCAATAAATACTTATCCTCACTGTACTAGCTAGCTACTGTTAATAGCAGTTCTGTCTGCTCTGTTTTGAAGCTACAGGCCTATAATTAAAATATCATATAATGTGGCCTGACCTTGATTGTTTGTATGCAAGACATGCAGCAGACTACAATATGTCCAATGCACTTTATTTGGAATGCATGAATTCAGAGAAAATTACCCTGAATAATAAATGATACAGTAGCCAAGGAAAATATGCTAGGTGTGGTTATACAGTGCATTGCTACTTTTCGTTCAAGCTAAAATCAGACACTCTTTGTCTAAGTGAAGTGCATTGACACTTTTTATTTTTTTATGCAGACAACTCAGGATTCTTTGTCTTCTGAAAGCAGAATAATATTGTGGCGTGTGGGGGGGATTTTGTACATTGATAAAACAACCTTGTTTTATTCTGGCAGCCGACCTAATGAGTCGTACAGCCTAGCTCTGACTAAGCCTGTGGCTCTCCCCCTCTGTTTGAATGTTTAATGAATTCTATCCTTGGCATTTCACAGAATATGTCACTGTTGCGAGTCAAAGTGCCATAATCACCCAACGCCAGACCGGTGGTGGTGAGTTATAATGACGCTCTGCGCTCTCCACTGTTTTCAGTTGGGATCAAAACGAGGTGTAGTCGCCGACCTTTGGATTGAGATTATGACAGGTGTCTTGCCGCCCTTCATTTTGTGACATAAGGATTTTGAAACATGCCAATAATGACTTAAGTGCTCACTTCTCTTCTGCCCTACCAAGCAAAAAGGCAGTAACCGCTCATTTGGTCAAATTAGTTAATGTAATTTTTGCTACATTAAATACATACTTAATCATGTGGACAACTATCCTTCCTCTGTGTTTTGGAGAAAATGGAGGTCATGTTAGCAGTAAATGCATAAGGTTACTGTGAAACCAAGGTAAATAAAAGCTGTTTTTCTCAGTTCGACGCTATGAGCAGTTACTGCCTTTTTGCTTGGTAGGGCAGAATTGCTTTGCCCTTATGATAAGGACACACACATCAGCGTACCTAGCAGCATTCACCGAGACTGTCACAGGTATGTCATTCAGATACAAAGAGAGTCAGTGTTTACTGTTTATCATGGATAATTAATTATGACAGGCCAGGGTCAAGGCTCGCAGAAAATGTCAATGGAGACAGGCAGGTAGAGGTGTACACAAGAAACCTGATGCCTTCACTACCTTTTTTAGTAGCCAGTCTGTATTTGCCTTGCTATATTTTTTTGCATCCTCCCAAATTCCTCTGTCTTGACTTTCACTGCTTGCGTCCCAAATGGCATCCTGTTCCCTGTGTAGTGCACTACTTTTGACCAGGGCTCATAGTACTCTGGTCAAAAGTAGTGTACTACTGTATATAGGGATTAGGGTGTTATTTGTGAAAGTGTCTGATTCAGCCAGCCCATCCAAGTGCCTGGTGCTCTTACCTTTGGAGTGGCAATTGCCATAGAGATGTCTTTCTCCTCCTCCCTCCTTGGCGGTAAGTTGTGATGAGAGTGATGATGACACTGTTGGTTCCAAGATGTCATGACTATGAGGACACGAAGGTCCCAGGTCGATAATATGTAGTCTTGAGTTGACGCTTGCTTGTGAAAATGACATGAGATACCAGGGTCTTGGAGGCTCCTTTGCCTGAGAATATTCTCCGGTCTGTATACATTTTTAGAGGCTTTAGTTATTCATTTTGAGGCTTGAGTTTTACTGTCCTTGCCTCACCAATGAATGAACAGGATATTCAGCAGCTTCAGAGAATTGTAATTATTGATTCACATTCGCAGTCGTGGTTCCATAATACAGCCATTGTAAGTCAGATCAGATGGGTGTAGGTAAGGACTTTCTCTTAGTCCTCCTTGTCCTCCTTTTTCAGACAGTATTTAATCATCATTGATTCTGAAGACTTGTCAGTGATTTAAAACTTCAGACATGGTACTGTTAGTATTCACTCATTCGATGTTCCGCTGGCAGCACCTCATTGACCGTAACATTTTTTTCCCTTCACCTAATCACTACATTCTTCACTGTGAGATGTTGAATAAGCCAGCCTGAGCAATGTATTACTGTTCTTGAACCAGACTGCAGGAATTGGACAAAATGTCATTTATAAGACACTAAGAAAGTCCAGTATTTTTAGACCTGTATGATCTGTCTCTTTTGACAAAAACAACAAACTAAACATACCAAACCGTTACGGGAGCCCACCACCTCTATACCTTTGCTGCCTTTCTGATTTCTCTCTGACTGCGTCCCAAATAACTCCCTATTCCTTTTATATTGCACAACTTTTGACCAAGAACCGATATGGCACTAGTTAAATGTAGTGCACTATGTAGGGAATAGGGAACCATTTGGGATGTACCCCTTAGGTATTAGAGGATGTCAACCTGTCCTCTATGTCCAGAAATCTGCCAAAGCCAAACAAATGCCTATTGTTCATTGTCTGACATTTCAGTGAGCCCTCAGGTTTGTGTTCTCCCCATGACAGAGGGGAAATGAATATTTACACCGTTGCCTCCAAAGAATACCTTCAAACTTTTGAATTATGACAGTATGACATGTACTGTAGACTAGCTAGACTGTCTCTGTGCTGTGGAAATCCTGAAAGGTCTGTTACTGGTATTACCTACCTAGTGGATATACAGCTAGCTAAATGCTGTCTTTAACAGTCAGTGTACCATCCTACATGCTTCATCCAAAATGTCACCCTATTCCCTACATATAGTGCATTATGGGCCCTTATGGGTCAAAAGAATTGGCCTATACAGGGATTATGTTGCCATTTTGGATGTAGCCACAGCCTATTCTTGTTGTAGGGCCTTTGAGCCTCATCTCATTCCCTCCCAACTTCCAAATCAAAATGGTGTTCTTCCGTGCGTGAAGATACTGTATTTGGAAGGGTCTGTGTTGGGATGCAGTGGTTTATGTCCATCCCATCTGCTAGTGAGCATTTGTAGATCCAATCAACAGGGCTGTAATGGTGTGAATGGTTGGATACCCAGCATAATGCAAAATTGGCTGAAATTAGCAGGAACAACTATAAATATTGCGTTCTTGACTCCACTATTAATTGGCTGAATTTATGAGTTATATCCCAAATGGCACCATTTTTCCTATGTAGTGCATGCACTACATTTAACCAGGGCTCATAGGGATCTGGTCAAAAGTAGTGCACTGTGTGGGGAATAGGGTGCCATTATAAAATGCATTCATGATTCCTCTCTCGTCATAGTTGTGTGTCTGATTTTGTTATCGCCTAGTCTATAGGGAACCTGGTGTTTGTTGGCAGGCAGTTTGACTGTTTTGCTTTTAAGGCAGTGTCATATTTCAATGCAGACATTTCCCATGCCACCTTGATAACATGCGGAATGGATTTTTGAAATAATAGGAAAAGGTAGGGTTGTTCAAAGTATTGTTTATTAAGATATCCATGTTTTTCCATGAGGCAATTCTGAGTTGACAGTGACACACAAACCGCATAATTCTGAGATGAACTTAATGTCCCCTCCTGTACTCTCTGTTCACTCATGATTGCATGGCCAGGCATGACTCCAACACCATCATCAAGTTTGCCCATGACACTACAGTGATCACCAACAACAATGAGACAGCCAATAGGGAGGAGGTCAGAGACCTGTCCGTGTGGTGCCAGGACAACAACCTCTCCCTCAACGTGATCAAGACAAAGGAGATGATTGTCGGCTACAGGAAAAGGACTGAGCACGCCCCCATTCACATCAACGGGGCTGTAGTGGAGCAGGTTGAGAGCTTCAAGTTGCTTGGTGTCCACATCACCAACAAACTATCATGGTCCAAGCACACCATGACAGTCGTGAAGAGGGCACAACAACACCTATTCCCCCTCAGGAGACTGAAAATATTTGTCATGGGGTCCTCTGATCCTCAAAAAGTTCTACAGCTGCACAATCGAGAGCATCCTGACTGGTTGCATCACTGACTGATATGGCAACTGCTTGCCCTCTGTCCTGCAAGCGGTACCGGCGAGCAAAGTCTAGGTCCAAGAGGCTTCTCAACAGCTTCTACCCCCAAGTCATAAGACTCCTGAACAGCTAATCAAATGGCTACCCAGACTCCTCTTTTACACTGCTGCTACTCTCTGTTAATATCTATGCATAGTCACTAACTCTACCTTCATGTACATATTACCTCAATTACCTCGACTAACCGGTGCCCCCCGCACATTGTACCGGTACCCCTTGTATGTAGCCTCGCTATTGTTATTCTACTGCTGCTGTTTAATTATTTCTTACTTTCATTTTCTATTTTTTACTTTACACTTATTTTTCTTAACTGCTTTGTTGGTTAAGGGTTTTTAAGTAAGCACTTCACTGTTTTCGGAGCATGTGACAAATAATATTTCATTTGATGTGGCTATTTTGGATAGTCAGGTTAATATAATAGTCCATTTAAAATGTTTACATGCTTTGCAAAATCCTGTTAACAAAATCCGGCTACTGATGGATCTTTTGATCGGCAATCAAAATGAACGTTCTACCAGAGTGAACATGTTTTTTTGGTGAATACTTTTTAAAAACTATTTCTAAGATGCACACTTTCAGTTTTTCTTTACTCACTTCACTCGCACGTAAGAGGGAGGCTTCCGCTACCCGGTGCTGGCACATGCACAGTTCAAATCCACTGCCGGAATGCAGATTTAAGCTGTTTACATGTCCTAATAATTTGAAAGATTGCTCAGAACCAGGTTTTAATCAGTTTAATATTGAATTATTAGTGTGCATGTAAACATACTCAATGACATGATTTCTCAAGTTCACAACCTCACATGCTTCTTGGGTTCAACTTGTAATGAAGAACACTGTGTTTTCTGTGTACTGGAAATCTTTCTCTCCAGTGGAACTAAGCCCATAATAACTCCCTCATCCTGTTTTGACCCCCGCTCCATCCCCTCCAAATCAAAAAATGTAACACCTTTTGTTTTGCTTGGTAGGAAACCAACATCCAGCTCATGTTAAAACAGTGTGGAGGCCATGTAGGGAGAATCCCATTCCTTTCTTAGGGGAACCTTCACTGTCACATGGACACCAGTAAAGCCATGGTTTGTGTTCCAAATGACACCCTATCCCCTATGGTGCACTACTTTTGACCAGGGCCCATAGAACTCTGATAAAAGTAGTGCACATTATAAGGAATAGGGTGCCACTTGGGAGACACATGAAATTTGCATTTCTCTGGAAGGCAGCTTGTGAATGTAACTGCTGCCACAGCTTCAGATGGGTGGGTGATGTCATTCTTGGACTGGTCAAAGTGGGGCTGTCTGTCTGTGGCAGAAAGTTGTTACTTGAGGATTGCATCAGTACCCCGCTGCTCACAGGCAGTTTTTACAAAAAGTGTATCTTTGTGCCCATCCTTTGATTCCTTCTCAGCTTGCTTTGAAGCCAGCATGTTGGAGGGCTCGTCATTTAAAGTCTGGGGTGAGAAAGAATCCAGTACTCCCCTGCTGTGAAAATAAATTAAACCGATATGGAGATGCAACCATGGCCTTATTCCCACTTTCAAAACATGGAGACGACAAATATTTGCTACAGATGCTGCGTTTCCCTTTTGAGGTCCCATCCCGTTGTATTTGTTATTGCTGCTAAAGGTGAGGTTAGTTTACAGTTCCAGTGACGACCCTGCCTCCCCACCCTCTAACCCCACTGGGCCTGGCTATGATGAATATTTTCCTTTCCATGTTAATCTCCACAGACCTCTCACTGCTCAACCAAAACTCAGTTTATAATGACATTTTAGCTAACTGTTGTCTGGGACCCTAGATAACAATATATACTGGTAATAGTGAAGTGTGACACAATACCAACATGAGGGAGCGATCACAGAGCTCAGTGCAGATGAGCCCAAACCTTTGTCCGTCCAGACAGCGGCAGGCTGTATTGCAAAATAAGGTAGTTAATAAGTTTAAATAGATCAGGTTTATTAGATTCAGACCAGATGAACAACACACTGGCCTTTCAGTGATGCACGGTGGATGTATCCCAAATGGCACCCTATTCTCAATATAGTGCTTTGGCTCTGATCAAAAGTAGTGCACAATATAGGGAATAGGGTGCCATTTCGGACAGAGCTAAACTCCACAGAGCATTTCGTCTGCATTTTTTTTACCCTTCTGAAGATATCCAACCTAACTCTTCTGATGACATCACAATGTCAATAGAGTCTCTGTGTGAAACATTCTTTTCCTGCCTGGTTGTTGAACACATTCTAGTCTTCTACTGAACAGTGGATCTTTGTTACCTCAGACAGAGGACTGGGATGAACTCGCTTTATTGTGCTGCTCTATCGCTACTTCCCCTCAATTCTGTTCTCTTATGTTGTGTGAACTGAACTCAGGTAACAGTGTTGATTGGGTGTTGAAGAGCATTGAAAATATAAGAAACAACCAGTCATTTTCACCCATATCTGATATCCTCACTCAACCAACCAATCTATGCATCAGGCATGTTGTCATTGTATCATTGTATGCTTAGTGTATTGCCTACTTTTCCTATACTATTAGAAACTGATTAGGTAATATCACAAAGTCAGCCACACCAAATTTTATTAGTCACAAGCGCTGAATACAACACCTTACAATGCAGTTTTAAAAAATACTGATAAGAAATAAAAGGAACAAGTAATTTAAGAGCAGCAGTAAAATAACCGTAACAAGACTGTACCGGTACCCCCCTGTATATAGAGTCAATGTGTGGGGGCACTGGTAAGTTGACGTAATATGTACATGTAGGTAGAGTTAAGGTGACTATGCATAGATGGTAACAGCAGAGAGTAGCAGCGGTGTAAAAGAGGGGTGGCAATGCAGGTAGTCTTGGGATGCCAATTGATTAGATGTTCAGAAGTCTTATGGCTTTGGGGGTAGAAGCTGTTTTAGAAGCCTCTTGGACCTCGATTAGGTGCTCCTATACCGCTTGCAGTGTGGTAGCAGAGAGAACAGTCTATGACTAGGGTGGCTTGAGTCTTGGCAATTTTTAGGGCCTTCCTCTGACACCGCCTGGTATAGAGTTCCTGGATTGCAGGAAGCTTGGCCGCAGTGATAAACTGGGCCATTCGCACAACTCTCTGTAGCGCTTTACGGTCAGAGGATGAGCAGTTGCCATACCAGTCAGGGATCCAACTAATCAGGATCCTCTCGATTGTGCAGCTGTAGAACTTTTTGAGGATCTGAGGACCCATGCCAAAAAAAAATTCAGTCTCCTGAGGGGGAATAGATTTTGTGCCCTCTTCATGTCTGTCTTGGCGTGCTTAGACCATGTCAGTTTGTTGATGTGGACGTCAAGGAACTTGAAGTTCTCAACCTGCTCCACTACAGCCTTGTCGACGAGAATGGGGGCGTGCTCTGTCCTCTTTTTCCTGTAGTCCACAATCATCTCCTTTGTCTTGATCACGTTGAGGGAGAGGTTGTTGTGCTGTTACCACACCGACAGGTCTCTAGGCTGTCTCGTCATTGTCAGTGATTGTCAAGCCTACCACTGTTGTGTCATCGGCAAACTTGATGATGGTGTTGGAGTCGTGCCTGGCCCTGCAGTCATGAGTTAACAGGGAGTACAGGAGGGGACTGAGCACGGAGTGCAGATGTGTTGTTACCTACCTTTACCACCTGGGGTCGGACCGATCCAGGAGCCAGTTGCAGAGGGAGGTCATCTCCTTAGCTGATCTGTTGTTGAACGCTGAGCTGTAGTCATGAATAGCAAATGTTCCTTTTGTCCAGGTGGGAAAGGGCAGTGGCAATAGAGATTTCATCTGGGATTGTTGGGGCGGTATGGAGTTTCTGGGATTATGGAGTTGTGAGGAGAGATCGACCGATTAATCGGAATGGCCGATTAATTAGGGACGATTTCAAGTTTTCATAACAATTGGAATTCGACAGATTTTTTGCTTTGTCAGTTCAGGGATTCAATCTTGCAACCTTACGGTTAACTAGTCCACCGCTCTATCCACCTGCCTCACGAGGAGCCCGCCTGTTACACGAATGCAGTAAGAAGCCAAGGATAGTTGTTAGCTAGCATTAACTTAATCAATCATAATCACTAGGTATAACTACACATGGTTGATGATATTACTAGTTTATCTAGCGTGTCCTGCGTTGCATATAATAGATGCAGTGCGCATTTGTGAAAAAGGACTGTCGTTGCTCCAACGTGTACCTAACCATAAACACAAATGCCTGTCTTAAAATCAATACACAGAAGTATACATTTTTAAACCTGCATATTTAGCTAAAAGAAATGCAGGTTAGCAGGCAATATTAAGCAGGTGAAATTGTGTCACTTCTCTTGCGTTTATTGCACGCAGAGTCAGGGTTTATGCAACAGTTTGGGCCGCCTGGCTCATTGCAAACTAATTTGCCAGAATTTTACGTAATTATGACATAACATTGAATGTAACAGGACTATTTAGACTGATGAATGCCACCCATTAGATAAAATACGGAACGGTTCCGTATTTCACTGAAAGAATAAACGTATTGTTTTCGAGATGATAGCTTCCGGGTTTGACCATATTAATGACCTAAGGCTCGGATTTCTGTGTTATTATACACTGCTCAAAAAAATAAAGGGAACACTTAAACAACACTATGTAACTCCAAGTCAATCACACTTCTGTGAAATCAAACTGTCCACTTAGGAAGCAACACTTGATAAACACACAATAAATTGTACATGCTGTTGTGCAAATGGAATCGACAACAGGTGGAAATTATAGGCAATTAGCAAGACACCCCCAATAAAGGAGTGGTTCTGCAGGTGGGGACCACAGACCACTTCTCAGTTCCTATGCTTCCTGGCTGATGTTTTGGTCACTTTTGAATGCTGGCGGTGCTTTCATTCTTGTGGTAGCATGAGACAGATTCTACAACCCACACAAGTGGCTCAGGTAGTGCAGCTCATCCAGGATGGGACATCAATGCGAGCTGTGGCAAGAAGGTTTGCTGTGTCTGTCAGCGTAGTGTCCAGAGCATGGAGGCGCTACCAGGAGACAGGCCAATTCATCAGGAGATGCGGAGGGCAACAACCCAGCAGCAGGACCGCTACCTCTGCCTTTGTTCAAGGAGGAGCAGGATGAGCACTGCCAGAGCCCTGCAAAATGACCTCCAGCAGGCCACAAATGTGCATGTGTCTGCTTAAACGGTCAGAAACAGACTCCATGAGGGGGTGGTATGAGGGCCCGACGTCCACAGGTGG
Source organism: Oncorhynchus gorbuscha (assembly GCF_021184085.1). Classification (NCBI taxonomy): domain Eukaryota; kingdom Metazoa; phylum Chordata; class Actinopteri; order Salmoniformes; family Salmonidae; genus Oncorhynchus; species Oncorhynchus gorbuscha. The sequence goes on along the minus strand of NC_060180.1, from coordinate 58,582,429 downwards.
GGGTTGTGCTTACAGGCCAGCACCGTGCAGGACGTTTGGCATTTGCCAGAGAACACCAAGATTGGCAAATTCGCCACTGGCGCCCTGTGCTCTTCACAGATGAAAGCAGGTTCACACTGAGCATATGTGACAGTCTGGAGACGCTGTGGAGAACGTTCTGCTGCCTGCAACGTCCTCCAGCATGACCGGTTTGGCGGTGGGTCAGTCATGGTGTGGGGTGGCATTTCTTTGGGGGGCCACACAGCCCTCCATGTGCTCGCCAGAGGTAGCCTGACTGCCATTAGGTACCGAGATGAGATCCTCAGATCCCTTGTCAGACCATATGCTGGTGCGGCTGGCCCTGGGTTCCTCCTAATGCAAGACCTCATGTGGCTGGAGTGTGTCAGCAGTTCCTGCAAGAGGAAGGCATTGATGCTATGGACTGTTCCCGTTCCCCAGACCTGAATCCAATTGAGTACATCTGGGACATCATGTCTCGCTCCATCCACCAACGCTTCGTTGCACCACAGACTGTCCAGGAGTTGGTGGATGCTTTAGTCCAGGTCTGGGAGGAGATCCCTCAGGAGACCATCCGCCACTTCATCAGGAGCATGCCCAGGCATTGTAGGGAGGTCACACACACTACTGAGCCTCATTTTGACTTGTTTCAAGGACATTACATCAAAGTTGGATCAGCCTGTAGTGTGGTTTTCCACTTTAATTTTGAGCGTGACTCCAAATCCAGACCTCCAAGTGTTGATACATTAGTTGATACATTAGATTTCCATTGATAATTTTTGTGTGATTTTGTTGTCAGCACATTCAACTATGTAAAGAAAAAAGTATTTAATAAGAATATTTAATTCATTCAGATCTAGGATGTGTTATTTATTTTAGTGTTCCCTTTATGTTTTTGAGCAGTGTATTATAATTAAGTCTATGAGGCTCATAAGCATTCATTCAAACAGCACTTTCGTGTGTTTTGCCAGCAGCTCTGCTGTTTATGACTTCAAGCCTATCAATTCCCGAGATTAGGCTGGTGTAACGATGTGATGTGAAATGGCTAGCTAGTTAGCGGGGTGCGCACTAATAGCCATTCAAACGTCACTCGCTCTGAGACTTGGAGTAGTTGTTCCCTTTGCTCTGCATGGTTAACGCTACTTCGAGGGTGGCTGTTGTCGTTGTGTTCCTGGTTCGAGCCCAGGTAGGAGAGGTATGGAAGCTATACTGTTACACTGGCCATACTAATCTGCATATAAGAACATCCAATAGTCAAAGGTTAATGAAATACAAATGGTATAGAGAGAAATAGTCCTATAATTCCTATAATAACTACAACCTAAAATGTCTTACCTGGGAATATTGAAGACTCATGTTAAGAGGAACCACCAGCTTTCATATGTTCTGAGCAATGAACTTACACATTAGCTTTCTTACATGGCACATATTGCCCTTTTACTTTCTTCTCCAACACTTTGTTTTTGCATTATTTAAACAAAATTTAACATGTTTCATTATTTATTTGAGGCTAAATTTATTTTATGTATGTATTATATTAAGTTGAAATAAGTGTTTCAGTATTGTTGTAATTGTCATTATTACAAATACATTTTAAAAATCGTCCGATAATCGGTATCGCTATCGATGTTGAAAAATCATAATCGGTCGACCTCTAGTTGTGAGCCATAATCAGCCTTTCAAAGCACTTCATGGCTACAGACGTCAGTGCTATGGGCTAGTAGGTTACCTTAGTGTTCTTTGGCACAGGCACTAGGGTGGTCTGCTTAACATGTTGGTATTACAGACTCGGAGTGGTTGAAAATGTCAGTGAAGACACTTGCCAGTGGGTCAGCGCATGCTCGCAGTACACGTCCCAGTAGTCCTTCTGGCCTTGTGAATGTTAACCTGTTTTAAAGGTCTTACATCGGTTGTGGAGACCTTGATCACACAGTCTTCTGGAACAGCTGGTACTCTCATGCATGTTTCAGTGTTATTTACCTTCAAGCGAGCATAGAAGTAATTTAGCTCGTCTGGTATGCTCGTGTCACTTGGCTGGGCTTGGCTGTGCTTCCCTTTTGTAGTCTGTAATGTTTTGCAAGCCCTGCCACATCGTGAAGATCATCAGAGCCGGTGTAGTATGATTCGATCTTAGTCCTTTATTGATGCTTTACCTGTTTGATGGTTAGTCGGAGGGCATAGCGGGATTTCTTATAAGCTTCTGGGTAAGAGTTCCGCTCCTTGAAAGCGGCAGCTCTAGCCTTTAGCTCAGTGAGGATGTTGCCTGTAATCCATGGCTTCTGGTTGGGGTATGTAATGTATGGATGGATGGATGGTCACTGTGGGGACGACATTATCGATGCACTTACTGATGAAGGGTGGCAGGTAGCCTAGTGGTTAGAGAGTTGGGCCAGTAACGAAAAGTTGCTTGATCAAATCCCGGAGCCAACAAGGTAAAAATCTGTCGTTCTGTCTCTGAACAAGGCAGTTAACCCATTGTTCCCCGGTACACCGTCATTGTAAATATACATTTGTACGTAACTGATTTGTCTAATTAAAATGAAATGTGGTGTTCTCCTCAATGCCATCGGCGTTGTTCCGGAACATATTCCAGTCTGTGCTAGCAAAATAGTCCTGTAGCTTAGCATCTGCTTCATCTGACCACTTTTTTATTGATCTAGTCACTGATGCTTCCTGCTTACATTTTTGCTTGTAACCTGGAATCAGGAGGATAGATTTGCCAAATAAAGGTGGTGTATAATTTTCTTCCCCCTCTGGTTGCACATTTAACATGCTGATAGACATTTGGTAAAACGGATGCAAGTTTCCCTGCATTAAAGTGCCCGGCTACTAGGAGTCTGTGGCCTCAGTCTGTGGTGGTATGTAAACAGCTATGAGCAATACAGATGAACGTTCTCTAGGTAGATAGTGTGGTCTACAGCTTATCATGAGCTACTCTACCTCAGGCGAGCAATAGCTCGAGACTTCCTTAGATATCAAGCACCAGCTGTTATTTACAAATATACATAGTCCGCCGCCCCTTGTCTTACCACGCACCGCTGTTCTATCCTTCCAGTACAGTGTATAACCAGCCAGCTGTATGTTAATATTATCATCATTCAGCCACGACTATTAGTTTTAAATGCGATGTTGATGTATACATTTTTTGCATTGTTTGCCTATTTTATTCTCCAAAGTTTGCACGTTTGCTCGCAGAATGGAAGGAAGTGGAGGTTTATTCGATCACCTAGAGGCCGCCGACACCCTCTTGCCACTTTTTCTCCGCCTCCTCTTCACTGGGATCTGGGCCTTTTCCCGAGAAAGCAGTATATAATTAGTGTTGGGCTCATCAGACTCGTTAAAAGAAAAAAATAATTCTGCAAGTCTGTGGTGAGTAATCTCAGTCCTGATGTCCAGAAGTTATTTTCGGTCATAAGAGACGGTAGCTGCAACCTTATGTTCAAAGTAAAAACAAAGCAAATAAACAAACAAAAAAACAATCGGTTGGGAACACGTAAAACATCAGTCTTCTTTTCTGGCACCATTGTTACATCACATTAAGATAAAGATAATAGCAAATCTCATGTCTTGAAAGGAAAGTTAGCCCTGTGGTTTACAGTAGAATGATCATGCTTCTTTAGAACAACACAAGGCAATATGTAAGAGTTCAAGTGAAATTATAAGTTCCATCTGTTCCTTTACAGAATAAAGCCCCTCACTTTGCCTTATCCTTAGAATCTCTCTAAAACGGATTTCTTCCTTGAATGAAGACATTTTATGAACCAGTCTAAAGAACTTTTTAGATTAGGCTTGAAGCGAGAAAAAGAGTGGATAACTGTGGTATTGTGCACTAAACATAAATGGTTCTGTATCTCACTGCTTGGAACTAACTTAGGGCTGGGTGGTTTAGAAGTTGGGCCTCTTGTTGTTTGCTTCACAGTGCATTGGGTAATAAATGTTGTGTAGAGTCGATGGAAACGTCTGCCAGGAAAGCTCCCTGATAAATTAGCTGCAGTATAGAGGCTACATGCCGCTAAATGTTTTCCATTAGAGAGACCACACTCAGAGAGTGGGAAGGAAAGACACTGTCTGACTGTCGTCCTTCCTGGAATGCAAATTTGTACATTATTGATTATGCTTTCACATTTAGAGCCTACTCTATAAACTTAAGTAACAAAGCATGAAATCACAGCATCAAATGCGGTGGCTGAATAACAGTGGTGTTTGGGAGAGAACAGCAACAGCATCCCTTAAAACTCAATGGGAAGCTATCCAACACTTTTTTTGAAAAGCTTTCCTAATGCTAGCGGTTAACATCTGGCCCAATAAGTCCAGGCGTGTGAGCTGTGTGGTCTCCAAATTGTCTTGGAACTGTTGAATCTGCTTGCTCTGGGAGAGGTTTGATAGCACTGATTGGATCAAGGAAAGTAAATGGAGCAAAGCTGCCTTTTCCGAAAGCCAAACCTCTGCTTCACTCTTTGTTTGACTTTGAACCTGGTTGCTTTTCAAAATATGTTACAAAATCTTACCTGACTATTGGTAGTTTGGAGATGCGCCAAGCCGCCTCGCCGGCCATTGGAGGATCACTCCAGATGGCATCTTTTGTATTTGTAAATGAAACGGTCTGCTGTAGGAAAATAAAAAGCCCTCTTAGATGTAGGGACGACTTCCTCTGAACCTACAGTACCAGGTGTTGATATTGTAAGGTGGTTTGGAATGTGTGCTTTTCCTCTCCTCTGCAGTTTTCATCTGAGTAATCTAACTGCACAATCAGCACACAGTGAAGTGAAACACTGCTGCTGCCATTTACTCTTGATGTTTTGCATTACTGAATGAGGCTTATTTGCATGTTTCTGTCATGGCTTCGGCTCCCTAACCAGAAGGCACATTTCCCCTAAATGTAATCAATTCCAACATGAAACAAAATGTGTAAATGGTTATAGAGCTATGAAAATGACTGCACATTGAGAAGCTACTTTCTCATCTGACAGTGGCAACATGTTCAGGAAAGGTGTTTTAATCTGCTGCTCAAATCATATCCCTTATCTTCAGTGATAATAAATGCACAATTTAAATGTTTTGATTTGCATGTTTTTTAAACTTGATATCTTTGACCAAGTCTTGTGCAACAGACTGGGAAACTTGAGGAACTCACTTGCGATAGTGTTGTTGCATGTCAGACCCCATTGAGTCATTGATTAACACTTGAATCGTATCCTCCCTTTAAACCACGTTTCTACTCCTCTCCTTCGTCTAAAGTGTCTCAAAACAAGTTCCAAATGCATCAGGAGTTTTTCTATTGTTATGTCAATCACTGAATATCACTCAATTAGCCCATGTCAGCTAAACATTTTTTTTATTGTAAATTAGTCTTGCCAGATTACTACTAATTGTAGTAATCATGGTTGAATTACTGGCTGGGGGGCAAATTGATTTTGTTAGTCACTCTCACTCAGATATCATATTAAAAATGGCAACATTTCTCTCCACCCTATGGGTAGAATAACGGAGGTGCATAAATATGGCGGCCCCATGCACTTACCACAAATGCCTTGTTTGCTAAATTCGCTGGATTGCACATTGCTCTTCTTCACTCTTTTTTTGTTGATTGTTGATTTATTGGCACTTTGAAACATGTCCCGTGGCGTAGTTAGAAAACTCAGTCCGTAGTGCTAAAACAATGACTCCATAATCAAATTCCGACATCTTTATGCATCTTTGCCATTGCTGTAAACTGCACGTTTCTCACTGCCCCATGGCAGTGAGTAGAATTGCAGGAAATTAACTCTTAAAACATTTTTTTTCTGTCCGCTGTAAAGAGGGAGGCCTTTACATTTTTTTGCGCACAAGGTGGTGAGACCCCCCCCCAACATGATTTCACTAAGGGCCCCCAAAAGGCTGCATGTGTGGGAATGCAGACCCTAGAGCCACTGCTGCCCCTCATAATGAGTTCAGATTTTTTGTGGCCCCTAGTGCTGAGCGATTAGTGCTTTTTGAGGCCGGTTTGATTATAAAAACATATCACAGTTTTCGGTTTTGATAATTGTTTACATTAACTGCACTATGCATTATGTTGGTTGAATGCTGTAACACAGAATAAAACAATTAATACATGTCCCATAATGGTATTGACTGCCCATTACTGCTATTCACCTACATTTGCATGAACAGATACTGTCGCATGGTATGTCACGATTATCAGACAAAAAGCCCATTTCAAAAAAAAAATTCAGCTGGCTTGCTAGCCCTGCTTTTATAGCTAAGATTGCCAAAAAGTTGTTGCGTAACATTTTGTTTTAACAATGGTAGGAGAAAAGACCAACAAATTAAAATGAAGTTTGATCAACTGCCAAGGACCAGGTTAGATGAACCTCATGGTTTCAGGCTATACGCCACAATGATGATGAAGATGGAAAGCTGTGGGCTCCAGTTACTCGATACATTGGTGTGTTAAATGCACTTTGCATTTGTGTGTTCAATGCACGCTAGCTAATGCTTGTTTGTATCTAACAAGCAATGTGTATTGCATAAAGATTGCTAGTTAGCTTGTAATAAGTGACTAGTGAGCTGTATCCGTTCAAATAACCGATCCTTGCACAGATCCATTGCACCCAGACTATGTTCCATATGTCTTCCCAGCAAGACTAGCAGCTGATGCTGCTTCTAAATTGAACAGATATAAGATGAGTCTATTCGAGCCGCCACGTCCAAAATGTTACAAGCTCCAAACACTGTCAAGTGTGGTACCAAACCAGAGTTCAGCCAGGGAGAATCATTTGCTAACGTTAACTCTATAGACTAAGTAGGCCTATGTGCTTTAATATGCATTTGGATATTTATTCAAACCTGGACCAAGTAGATGTAGATATTGCTACAGGCTACTTTGTGCCATTTGGTAGGGTTGTCTCCCTAGCTTGTCTCCCCAGTTGAAAGCACTTTTTATTTTATTTTTTATTTTTTAAACCAGTTAAGAACAAATTCTTATTTTCAATGACGGCCTAGGAACAGTGGGTTAACTGCCTGTTCAGGGGCAGAACAACAGATTTGTACCTTGTCAGCTCGGGGGTTTGAACTCGCAACCTCTCGGTTGCGAGTCCAACGCTCTGACCACTAGGCTACCCTGCCGCCCCAAAATGCAAGCCAACAAGATTAAACTTTTGTAAATACCTAGACTGTTCAAGGGCAACCAAAGACTGGAAGTAGTTGCTTGACATATCGAAGACTAGCAAATTAGATTCAGATTAATTTATCTCGCTAGCCAGGCAACTAACGTCAGCTAGCCGGTGAAAAACTTAGGGGTAAACAAACAGTGACATAAGTATAATGCGACAGCTTTACTAGATTTACTGTCAGTGTTATCAGGTCGAGTAACAAATTAGAGGCAGAATAAGTATCATGTAATTATTTTGTTACAGCAAAGAATGTAAACAACAAGAGAGGCTGCTGAATTTTTTTATTGAAACAATGAAGTGTCAGTAGTTAGAATGGCGCCAAAGTAGCGCTGTCCCCGACAATTGTATTTATTGTTTTGTCAACAGTCATCCTGTTCTTTTGACCAATCAATTGGTCTAAATGTTTCAAATTATTTTTCCATACTCACCTGTGTGTTTGAATAAAATCAACTACATATGCTCTGAGCTTGTCTGATGCTTTAAGCACACTTTGATTAAAACCTGTTATGGTGAGGCGTTCCCCTAGCCCCATTCAGCTGAAAAGGTGGCGCGGGGGAATTCAAAAATATTCTTTAGAAATATTTAACTTTCACACATTAACAAGTCCAATACAGCAAATGAAAGATAACATCTTGTTCATCTACCCATCATGTCCGATTTTTAAAATGTTTTACAGCGAAAATATATGTTGTGTTTCTGTTAGACCACCACCAAATAAAATAAAATACATTTTTACCAGCCAATAGTCACAAAATCAGAATTAGAGATCAAATGAATCACTAACCTTTGATAATCTTCATCAGATGACACTCATATGACATCATGTTACACAATACATTTATGTTTTGTTCAATGATATGCATATTTATATCCACAAATCTCGGTTGATGTTATTTTCATATATATCCAATAACGTTCCAACCGGAGCATATGTTTTCATCTGCAGCCAAATGGAACGATGGTGATATCAACAGACAAATGCGCAACAGGGAAATTGCATTCTGCCAGGACAGTGACTCATTCCCCTCCCATTCGGTCAAAGTTCACACCAGAGGCTCCATTCCACGGTCTACTGAATGAGGACATCTAGTGATAACAGATCCATATCTTATTTGGAAGTGAAGAGGCGATGACTTAAAATTATACCCGCATTCAGAATTTCACTTCCTGTTTGGAAGATTGCCTGCCCTATGAGTTCTGTTATACTCACAGACATAATTCAAACATTTTAGAAACTTCAGAGTGTTTTCTATCCAATAGTAGTAATAATATGCATATATTAGCAATCTAGGACAGAGTAGGATGCAGTTCACTATGGGCATGCAATTCATCCAAAGTGAAAATACTGCCCCCTATTCCCAACAAGTTAAATAATTAAGACACAAATGATTCAAGAACGAGCCTGTTGGTCGTGTGCCAGTCACACAGCGAGTGCCTGTGTGACTGGCACACGTTGTCTTGGGCTCCTCCCGGCTGCAGTGAAAAAGTACCACAGCAAGTGTTTATTGCACTGTCCGTGCTGAAGCGGTCAGCCATTTAGTATCTTACTTTTCTGACTGAGAAGTTCTGTTACCAAAATCCCTAATTTGTTTAGAAAGAACATTCCCTATTCCCTCAACCATTGCTCTCTTTATATGAAACGTGTATGAATCGCATGCATGTGACCAATAGGGCCTGACCTATAGCTTATCATCACATCAATAAATTGTTTATAAATTCCAAACACAGTGACACGTGACAGCAAAATGGATGTGAAGGATATGAAAAAGAAACTCGAAACGGGCAAATGTTTACTGGTTGTTCAAGAGGGAAAGGGGAAGTCAGATATTTGGAAGACATTTGACTTTTACTCCTGAGGTGCTGACTTGCTGCACCCTCGACAACTACTGTGATTATTATTATTTGATCATGCTGGTCATTTATGAACATCTGAACATCTTGGCCATGTTCTGTTATAATCTCCACCTGGCACAGCCAGAAGAGGACTGGCTACCCCTCATAGCCTGGTTCCTCTCTAGGTTCCTTCCTAGGTTTTGGCCTTTCTAGGGAGTTTTTCCTAGCCACCGTGCTTCTACACCTGCATTGCTTGCTGTTTGGGGTTTTAGGCTGGGTTTCTGTACAGCACGTTGAGATATCAGCTGATGTAAGAAGGGCTATATAAATACATATGATTTGACTTAGTTGTGGAAACTACTGGAGAGCAAGAAAGAGTATGGTATAGGAGAAAGCTTTGGGTGAGTTTATGTGTGTCAAACAGTTGCTGTTAGATTACAATATAACGGACGGACGAAGAGAGGTTGGTTCTTTCAGTCAATGAGGCATGGGGTCTCGAAGGTTACATCACATCTCTCTGAGTAGTTCTAAGGACCAGAGAAAAAGGCCTTCTCACTGCACATTTCATTGATAATCCATGTACAATGGATGGAGAATGTACTGTAAGGTACAGTAGAAAGGAACTTTCTGATATGTTCTTCTCCAATCATGTCTCCCAAATGGCAACCTTATTACCTATTTAGTGTACTACTTTTGACCAGGGCCCATGGGTCTCTGGTCAAAATTAGTGCACGATATGTAGGGAATAGGATGCAATTTGAGATGATGATTCTGTGTACTTTTAGGACATTTTGTGTGTATTAATAGCCATGCAGCTTTCTAACCTACTTGATTCAGTCTCTCAACATGTAAACCTTAACCCTAGGAAACCAGGGCTGAATTTGATAAAGTCGTCATTTTTCAGCTTATTACAAGGCTGAACGTAACCTCAATGTGAAAATGAAAACATTTTTCCAATTCAAGTGTGACGTATTTTGCTTTCACTCATAAAGTGTATTGGCCCATGCATCACCCACTGAGTGATGCTGTTGATGATATATGATGAGTTTTGTTGATTCATCTGTAAATTCCCACATCTTCTTGTTTGACTTTTGTGACTGCTATTTACATCAGTTTGAGTTTATTTGTAAGTTATGTTTATTGAAGTGAGTTTTTCTCATATTGAGATGTTGATGCAAAAATCTTTAGATCCTTGTATGCAGCTCATCTTCAGCAGCTTCTAAAAAATGCTGTGATATGATACTCAAGGTCGATGCAGCCACCTTTTTCAAAGAGTAATTTAACATTTTGGTGATTACTGGGATGGAGTTTGGCAATAGAAATATATTTACCACACAATTAACAAGCTGGTTTTGATCTCCTTTATCGCCATAACAATAGGGTATTAAGTGTTTGGCATATGCTGTGTCATTAATCACGGAATCCAAGGGTTGTGTCCCAAATAGCACCCTGTTCCCCATTTAGTTCTCTACTTTTGACCAGAGCCCACTGGGATTATATAGGCAATAGGGTGCCATTTGGGACTCAGGCCATCAGATCTCAGGGTAGGGTGCTTTCTGAGGGGTGGTGGCCTTTTCGACAGGGACAACCACCACATCTCCAATATCCCTCTTTTGTAAAGGACTGTTCTCTCTCCCTTTTTCTTTCTCTCATCTCTTTCTCTCTCTGACCTCTTTGTCTTTCTGTTAACTTCCTCCTTAGAACTGAGGACGAGGGAAGAAAAATATGAACTTTTTTGGGGCTCACACTGTTAAATTCCATCTGCTCGATGAGTTCTAATTATTTATAAGAGTCTGCTTCTGGTCCCTCTCTTTTTAATGATCTTTTGAAATCACTTTTTAATCCAGCCACTTTATGTTAAATATTTAATGGGACTGACATGGCAAACTGAAGCTACACGAAATGTCCAAAAGTATGTGGACAATTGCTCCAAAATCACAGGGCTTAACTTCTTGTGTCGAGCCATCCCGGATCCGGGATCGTGAATACAGCCTCAAGCTCATTACCATAACGCAATGTTAACTATTCATGAAAATCGCAAATGAAATGAAATTAATCTATTTGTTCTCAAGCTTAGCCTTTTGTTAACAACACTGTCATCTCAGATTTTCAAAATATGCTTCTCAACCATTGAAAAACAAGCATTTGTGTAACAGTATTGATAGCTAACGTAGCATTTAGCGTTAGCATTCAGCAGGCAACATTTTCACAAAAACCAGAAAAGCATTCAAATAAAATCATTTACCTTTGAAGAACTTCGGATGTTTTCAATGAGGAGACTCAGATAGTAAATGTTCAGTTTTTCCTTAAAGATTATTTGTTTAGGACAAATCGCTCCGTTTTCTGCGTCACGTTTAGCTACGAAAAAAAACCTGTATCCAGGATTGTGTAAATCTATCCGCAAGCTCATTAGCATAACACAACGTTAACTATTCATGAAAATCTCAAATGAAATTAAATTAATCTATTTGCTCTCAAGCTTAGCCTTTTGTTAACAACACTGTCATCTCAGATTTTCAAATATGCTTTTGAACCATAGCTAAACAAGCATTTGTGTAACAGTATTGATAGCCTAGCATAGGATTATGCCTCTATTTCAGCATGCAACATTTTCCACAAAAACCAGAAAAGCATTCAAATAAAATAATTTACCTTTGAAGAACTTCGGATGTTTTCGATGAGCAGACTCTCAGATAGCAAATGTTCAGTTTTTACAAAAAATATTATTTGTGTCGACTAATCGCTCCATTTTGTTCATCACGTTTGGGTAAGGAAAAAAGAAAAAGTAAATATTAAGTCATTAAAACGCAAACTTTTTTCCAAATTAACTCCATAATATCGACAGAAACATGGCAAACCGATGTTTAGAATCAATCCTTAAGGTGTTTTTCACATATCTATCGACGATAAAATCCTTCGTGGCAGTTGACTTTCTCTTCTGAAGAAATGGAACGCGCACGGACCTACAGATTACGCAATAATTTCGAAACAGGACACCGTGCGGGACACCAGGTAAATGTAGTCTCTTATGGTCCAATGATATGCCTACAAACACGTCACAATGCTGCAGACACCTTGGGGAATAGACAGAAAGCGCAAACTCATTCCTGGTGCATTCACAGCCATATAAGGAGACATTGGAACACAGCGCCTTCAGAATCTGGGGCATTTCCTGTATGAAACTTCATCTTGGTTTCGCCTGTAGCATTAGTTCTGGGACACTCACAGATAATATCTTTGCAGTTTTGGAAACGTCAGAGTTTTTCTTTCCAAGGCTGCCAATTCCATGCATAGTTGAGCATCTTTTCATGACAAAATATCTTGTTTAAAACAGGAACGTTTTTTTATCCAAAAATTAAGAGCGCCCCCTATCTTGAAGAGGTTAATATGGAGTTGGTCACTCCTTTGCTGCTATAACAGCCTCCATTCTTCTGGGAATGCTTTCCACTAGATGTGGGGACTTGCTTCCATTCAGCCACAAGAGCATTAGTGAGGTCAGTCACTGATGTTGGGTGATTAGGGCATGGCTGACAGTCGGCATTGCAATTCATCCCAAAGGTGTTCGATGGGGTTGAGGTCAGTGCTCTGTGCAGTCCAGTCAAGTTCTTCCACACTGATCTCGACAAACCATTTCTGTATGAACGGGGCATTGTCATGCTGAAACAGGAAAGGGTCTTCCCCAATGCACAGAATGGTCTAGAATGTCATTGTATGCTGTAGCGTTACGATTTCCTTTCACTGGAACTAAGGGGCTTAACCTGATCCATGACACAGCCCCAGACCATTATTCCTCTTCCACCAAACTTTACAGTTGGCATTATGCATTGGGGCAGGTAGCATTCTCCTGGCATCCGCCAAACCCAAATTTGTCTGTCGCACTGCCAGAAAGGCGATTCATCACTCCAGAGAGCACGTTTCCAGAGTCCAATGGCGGCGAGCTCTACACTACTCCAGCCCACGCTGGGCATGGCACATGGTGATCTTAGGCTTGTTTGTGGCTGCTCGGCAATGGAAACCCATTTCATGAGGCTCCCAACGAACGGTTCTTGTGCTGACGTTGCTTCCAGAGGCAATTTGGAACTCAGTAGTGAGTCTTGCAACCGAGGACAGATGATTTTTACGTGATAGACGCTTAAGCACTTGGCGGTCCCATTCTGTGAGCTTGTGTGGCTTACCACTTAGCGGCTGAGCTGTTGTTGCTCCAAGAAGTTTCCACTAAACAGTAACAGCACTGACACACTGCCCCAGACTATGACGGACCCTCCACCTCCGAATCAATCCCCCTCCAGAGTACAGGCCTCGTGTAACGCTCATTCCTTCAACGATGAACGCGAATCCGACCATCGCCCCTGGTGAGACAAAACCCATAGGTGACAATGTTGCCGGTGATGTCTGGTGAGGACCTGCCTTAGAACAGGCCTACAAGCCCTCAGTCCAGCCTCTCTCAGCCTACTGTGGACAGTCTGAGCACCGATGGAGGGATTGTGCATTCCTGGTGTAACTCGGGAAGTTGTTGTTGCCATCCTGTACCTGTCCCGCAGGTGTGATGTTCAGATGTACCAATCCTGTGCAGGTGTTGTTACACGTGGTCTGCCACTGCGAGGACGATCAGGAGTCCGTCCTGTCTTCCTGTAGCGCTGTCTTAGGCGTCTCACAGTACAGACATTGCAATTTATTGCCCTGGCCACATCTGCTGTCCTCATCCCTCCTTGCAGCATGCCTAAGGCACGTTCACACAGATGAGCAGGGACCCTGGACATCTTTCTTTTGGTGTTTTTCAGAGTCAGTAGAAAGGCCTCTTTTGTGTCCTAGGTTTTCATAACTGTCTCTTTAATTGCCTACTGTCTGTAAGCTGTTAATGTCTTCATGACCGTTCCACAGGTGCATGTTCATTCATTGTTTATAGTTCATTGAACAAGCATGGGAAAAAGTGTTTAAACCCTTTACAAAGAAGATCTTTGAAGTTATTTGGATTTTTACTAATTATCTTTGAAAGACAGAGTCCAGAAAAAGGGCTGTTTTTGGGGGCTTAGATTATATGTTTACGATGATGAGGCTGACCCTGCAATGTTTTTTAGACTGAGAAATGTGCTCTCTGCATCTGGAAATGCTGTGCAGTCTTAAATCAATAGCCTTATCATCAATCCATATTCCTTATCTATTCATATTGTTATAGGCTTTCATTGTAAATACTTAATGCAGATATGATAATAAACATTTATGTAAAGTGGTTCTTTACCAGCTCCACCAGTACATTAGAGAGATCAAGTTGTAGTCATACAATCCTTCGTGAATTACAGGATCTCTATGTGTAATTCTATGGTTGTAGCTAGCTCTGTTATGTGAGAAATCCCTGGTGGTTTTATATTCTACTGTATGTTATGCTTGCCGTATAGGGATGACAGTTAATGAGAATTAGGTCATAAAACAATGCAGCATCTGCTCTTATGCTCAGGGCATAGAGAAAGCAGCCATGGTCTTATCCACTTCGTGACACCTTCATTCCACTATGCTCTGAAACCAGCATCAACCCTCCTCTCTGTATTATGTGCATAACTTCAATGGCTTGTGTCCCAAATGGCTATTTGGTCATGCCTACTCGGGTCTTAGAGTAGAGCAGCCATGGTATCATCCTCATCCACTCCATTATGACACCTTTCACCCCATTTCATGAATGTCTCAAATTACACCCTATTCCCATTAGTGCCCTATGGACCCCTTGTCAAAAGTAGTGCACTATAGGGTACCATTTGGGACTCAGCCTATGTTCAATATGCATCATCCTGCACCATCATCCCGGAAAATCAGTCCACTTTATATGATCTGAAACCAGCTCTCTGTAACTTACATGAATGACTAACTGAGGAGGATTAGTTTTTTTTCTGCTCTCCAGCACCCAAACCCATAATCCTCCACTTTCAGCTGCAGGCACAGATAGACACCTTATGGCTGCCCTTCTGTCTCTGTTACACTCAGCGTTTTAGGGGCATGGTACGAGGGGAGGTAAAATTGGGCACACGTGGGGGACGGGTGCCCTTGGGGCAGAGGCTGCTCCCAGTCCCAGTCCCACCCTCTCACTATAGAAATGTCCACAAAGCAGGAAGAGGCATGTAGCTGCGTACAGGGCAGGCTGAATTTGACCTACATTAAAGAAAACATCCTTGATGGCAGGACGGCAGCAGCGTGTCATCTCCTTGTGGATGGATCCGGCTTCAGGAGGCCACCACGAAGGGACAGACCGTGTCACTGAGGAGTTGTCACCAGGTTGTATCCCAAATGGAACCCTAGTCTCTATATAGTGCACTAATACCCACTCCCTACTACCTGTACCTACAGTATAGGACCCTGGTGGAAAGTTGTGCGTTATATAGGGAACAGGGTGCCATTTTGGACACAGCCTCGGAGCCAGAGGGGCTTTTAAGGTGAACGAATGCTCTCTATTCAGAATTCAGACCCTATAGAGGAACGCTGTTGTGATTCTGCCTTTGCTCTTCATCATAACAGTGGTGAGGAGGGTGGAGGATGAACCTCTTTATTATGACCTTCAACCGATCTCTCTCTCCCTCTCTCCAGTGTTTCCCCTTGGATTTCTTTGAGCAGAGGTGGTGTGGTAGTGGCGTGACCCTCTTGGCCGCAGAGACAAAATGTAGCTGATTTATACGCTTATTTCCTGCAATTCGCATTTTGCTATGGCTGTGTTCTTATGCTTTCTGAGTGATACAAACATTACAACAAAATCAGTAGGGGCCCCATGACATTTTGGGAATATTAGATTCTCCCTGACTGTCTAGTTTTTGTTCTGGTCATTGTTAGTTCTCAAATATGTATATAGCTCCATTCTCTTTTCTATATAGTTTATATCCGGTTTTAGTCGTCTAAGAAGATATTGAAAAAATTTACAATCCGAATCTATTATTTGTTTAAATAAAAATACATAATAGAAATGTGCATATTTTTGGTGGCGTGATGGCCACAGTTTAATATATGGAAAACACTGCTCTCTCCGTCACTGTCTCAGTCTGTGTGTGTCTCTTTCTCTCACTCTCTCTCTCTGTCTGCAATCATGGTAATTATTTGAAGAGGTGCAGCTGGGAGAAGTGTTGTTCCTCTTCACACACACTCACATACTGCTGCAGGAAGCTGTGCCTCTAAATGTGACTGCAACGCCACCTTTAGCTCTCTTAATGACATTCTCAGCCTAAAGGGAAAAAATATATTTGAATAATAAGTAGTAAGGTCTATTCAATCAAAACCACTAAACTAGGTTTCCGGGGCTGCTGAGTGGATTAAGCATGTGGACATTCATATAGCAGCCTAAACAATTAAACACTGTTTCCAACAAAGAGAAACTAGCTAAGTCATGAAAATAGTATTCCAACATGGCCTGCTGCTTCTGTTTAGCCCAGAAGCACAGTTTCACTGCAGTGAATAACCGAGAACTGAGCGGCAATAGTACAGTAACAGTATACGCTCAACTCGCAAGCTTTTTTTATATTCTGTGTTATTAGAGGATGACGCAGTGGGCTATGTATATGACAGACCCTTGAATTGGGCTCAACCATTTGGCTGTGAGGCAGTCCAAGTAGTGAATCATCACAGCTAAATCCCAAATGGAACCCTATTCCCTATGTAGTGCATAGGGCTCTGGCCAAAGGTAGGTTGCCATTTGGGATGCTGCCCACATCTTTGCAAAGTGCCAGTTGGTGTTTGGTGGCTGTGCCCCAGCTCCAACCCCTACTCACTTCTCTTTTCATCTGCTGTGACATTGTACATAGACCCCTTGGCATGTTGTGGCCGCCTGCCCGGCCTCTGTTGTCGTCCCACGTGTTGACTTCTGTAACACTGTCCTACTGTGTGAGGACCTCAAAATTGCTGTCTGTCAACGTTTCTGAAGCACCTCATAACAGCCAGTTTAAGTATATGTCCCAAATGACAGCCTATTCCCTATTTAGTCCATTACTTTGACCAAGGCCCATAGAGATCTGGTCAAAAGTAGTGCACTATGTAGGGATAAAGATGCCATTTGGGACGTATCCTACATAAGCAGCGTTGTTGGCAAATGAGCCGTATTACTTCATCAGAGTGGAAAATGTCTAGTGAGGGGGAAAGAGAGACATACCCATCCAGCAAATTAGGAAATCTTAATTAGCTAATTCTTCACAAAAGCCCCCATAATATGGGACTATTTTTAGCATAGGTGTCATATTACCTTTTTGTAGTTGTCCAATAGGGATTTCCCCCTGATGTTTTTATGACCTGTTTTGTTTATATTCGAGGGAAACTGGCCAAATATTTGGCTGTCGTGGTTTTCCATTCACAATTCATCACGCTTCAATATCTTCATCCTAATGTTTCTCTGAGTATTTGGACGCACAATCTTTCTTACAGCTATGCTCCGGAACCCTGATGACAATTTGTTTTTGCCTCCCGCTTTGGGCTGGAAGTGTCAGTGTGTGGTTCATACATGCAGAATTACCTCAATTAGCCACAAAATCTACATGTTTCAAACAGACCACCATAGTCCCTGTGCCCAAGAAAGCGAAGCTAACCTGCCTAAGTCACTACTGTCCCATAGCACTCACGTTGGTAGCCATGAAGTGCTTTGAAAGGCTGTTCATGGCTCACATCAACATCATCATGCCGGAAACCACATCACCAACAAACTATCATGGTTCTATCATGGTTCTATCATGGTCCAAACACACCAAGACAGTCATGAAGCGGAAACAACAACACCTTTTCCCTCTCAGGAGACTGAAAAGATTTGGCATGGGTCCCCAGATCCTCTACAGCTACACCACCAAGAGTATACTGACCGTTTGCATTACCGCCTGGTACGGCAACTGCTTGGCATCCGACCGTAAAGGCACGACAGAGGGTAGTGCGTATGGCCCAGTGCATGACTGGGGCCAAGCTTCCTGCCATCCAGGACCTATATACTAGGTGGTGTCAGAGGAAGGCCCAAGTCATAGACTGTTCTCTCTGCTACCGCACGGCAAGCGGTACCTGAGCGCCATGTCTAGTTCCATAAAGTTCCTTAACAGCTTCTACATCCAAGCTTTAAGACTGCTGAACAATTAATCAAATGGCCACTCGGACTATTTACATTGACAACCCCCCACCCCACCCCACCTACTGCTGCTACTCGCTGTTTATTATCTATGCATAGTCACTTTATCATGTACAAATTACCTCGACTAACCTGTACCACCGCACATTGACTACCGGTACCCTATGTATATAGCCTCGTTATTTTATTACTTTTTATTCAATTTTTTTCAATCTATTTAGTAAATATTTTCCTAGCTCTATTTCTTGAATTGCATTGTTGGTTAAGGGCTTGTGACAAAATTTGATTTGAGATGAAATCCCAAGCTTGAAAGAGACTGTTTTCTGGAAGCTGTGCAGCGCCATTTCCCCTACGTTTTCCCACACATGGGCCAGCCCCCTAGGTATTCGAGTTCTAGCCAATGAGCTTCAGACTAGAGGTTGACCGATTTTTATGATTTTTCAACACCAATACCGATTTATAGGAGGATCCCAAAAATGCCGATACCGATTTAATCAGACGAATTAATAATAATATATATATATTTTTTTTTGTTAAAAATGTTCATTTATTTGTAATAATGACAATTACTGCAATACTGAATGAACACTTATTTTAACTTAATATAATACATCAATAAAATCAATTTAGCCTCAATGTAACGGTTCTCTTGGTGTGATGAAGGAGAGTCGGACCAAACCGCAGCGTGTAGATTGCGATCCATGTTTAATAAACAACGTAAACACTAATAAACACAAACACTACAAAACAATAAATGTAACGAAAACCGAAACAGCCTATACTTGTCAAATAACACCTCGACAGGAACAAAGACACTAAGGACAATCACCCACGACAAACACAAAGAATATGGCTGCCTAAATATGGTTCCCAGTCAGAGACAACGATAAACACCTGCCTCTGATTGAGAACCACTCCAGACAGCCATAGACTTTGCTAGATACCCCACTAAGCTACAATCCCAATACCAACACCAAAACCCCAAGACAAAACACACCACAATACAAAAACCCCATGCCACACCCTGGCAGACCCAATACATAACGATAAACACAAAATACTTCGACCAGGGCGTGACACTCAAATAAATAATGAAACATGTTAAATTTGGTTTAAATAATGCAAAAACAAAGTGTTGGAGAAGAAAGAAACATTTTAATATGTGCCATGTAAAAAAGCTCATGTTTAAGTTCCTTGCTCAGAACATGAGAACATATGCTGGTGGTTCCTTTTAACATGAGTCTTTAATATTCCCAGGTAAGACGTTTTAGGTTGTAGTTATTATAGGAATTATAGGACTATTTCTCTCTATACCATTTGTATTTCATTAACCGTTGAATATTGGATGTTCTTATATGCAGATTAGTATTGCCAGTGTAACAGTATAGCTTCCGTCCCTCTCCTCGCTCCTACCTGGGCTCGAACCAGGAACACATCGACAACAGCCACCCTCGAAGCAGCGTTACCCATGCAGAGCAAGGGGAACAACCACTCCAAGTCTCAGAGCGAAGGACGTTTGAAACGCTATTAGCGCGCACCCCGCTAACTAGCTAGCCATTTCACATCGGTTACACCAGCCTAATCTCGGGAGTTGATAGGCTTGAAGTCATAAACAGTGCAATGCTTGAAGCAAAGAGCTGCTGGCAAAACACACGAAAATGCTGTTTGAATGAATGCTTACAAGCCTGCTGGTGCCTGCCACCGCTCAGTCAGACTGTTCTATCAAATCATAGACTTGTAACATAACACACAGAAATATGAGCCTTAGGTCATTAATATGGTCGAATCTGGAAACTATCATCTCGAAAACAAGACGTTTATTCTTTCAGTGGAATACGGAACCGTTCCGTATTTTATATAACGGGTGGCATCCATAAGTCTAAATATTTCTGTTACATTGCACAACCTTCAATGTTATGT